>NC_056728.1:1794946713-1794995125 GCF_019279795.1 Protopterus annectens | reverse complement strand
CAATGAATGCAAAAGCAGCTTCTCCTGATAACTCAGGTGTTGGTGAACCCCAATGTGTCACCCAGAACATCACTGCGCATCACCTTTGACACGCATGTCATAGGTTCCCCATCACTGGTTTAACACACGACTGCTGCCAAAGTCACAGACAAACTCAATACCAAGAAATGCATTACAGTGCCCTTTGGGAATACTTTCACTCGAGCTAATTACACCATCAATAAGACACCCCCCTAAGAGTTGACCTGGAAGCCAGGGATCTGGGGACATATGTAGATAGTAATCTGGCCTTTGACCAACATGTGGCCAGGTCATAATACCACTTTATTCGGTCCTCATCAGACCCATTTCTCAGTATAATGCCCCTCATCAGCATAAAACCACAAAGGTTCTTTACCAGCAAAATCCAGGGTATAAACACACTGCCCTATACAGATCACCTTAAAGCTCTCTCTCTCTATACCCCATCTCCTACAGGTTACTGAGAGGCAACCTATGCCTGGCATACAAGGCATCCTTGGATCCAGCTCTGATGGAGCTTTTGCACATCTGCAAAACAAGTATCAGAACCACTAAATCCAAAGATTTAAATTTTGCTTGTGACATAAATAAGACATGTTGGTAAGACAGATACGTCTCTTAGAGGATCCCCATGTTCTGGAATAGGTTCTGCATCTATGTGAAACAAAATTCATGCTCAACAATGTTGGTAAGGCAGATACGTCTCTTAGAGGATCCCCATGCTCTGGAATAGGTTCTGCATCTATGTGAAACAAAATTCATGCTCAACATTACTTAAATGTAACTTTGATCAATTGATGGAAAATCAAATTAACCCTGGATCTGGCCCCCATGTCTCTGATAGTTTGGGCATTAATCTCTGCCTCTGTCAAACATACCCCCCTTCCCACAAACACAATCTCAAGAAACTTCCTAACATACCCCTCCTAATAAATGCCCATATTACATAGACACACAATTGGATTGGATTGCCTGGCTAAGCTTATAAAGGCCCTAGTGGTCGTTAGCCTAGTAAATACCTATGAACCTAAAATATCCTGCCAAGAATACCCTATGTTTGGCCAGCATACCACAGCCTTAGGCCCTTCCAGACACTGTACATCAGATGCATGTCCTACTTCTGAGGTGTAAGGTACATAAAGTGACATATGAGCACCAAATCCTCAGAACTAAATTGCCCCAACATAGCAACCCAGGAAGAAAATAATTAGAACATGTACATCCAAGAAAGGGAAGAAAGCAATGGCTCTCAGCCGGAGGGCAAATAAAGAAAAAATGAACATGAGGAAGGAGGAATGGACAAAATAATACAACAATGAAAAGTAGGACAGCTACTGTTATAGTTAAGTTCTTACACAACTGTAATATGTCCTTCCTTATCACTGCTGGAGTATTCCTTACAAAAGGGAGATTACTTAAGATACTGAAAAAAGTGTGAGATAAAAGCAACAGAAGAACCTTTTAAAAACATGGAATATGGACTTGGTAAAACCTGCTCTAGCCCTAGAAACAACAACCAACTTGACATTAGTAAAAGTATACACAGATGACCAAGTAGCAGCTTTCAAAATGGATTTAGCATTAAGACCCGTGGAAAAAAAAAGCTCCAGAAGAGGCTTCTGCCCTAGTACAGTGAGCACAAATGGAGGAATCTGCTTGCCACAAAAAGAATAACAAAAACCTTCCTAGAAGGTGTTGAGAAAGTATGTACTATGGCTGCTAAAGCTCTGTATTAATATAGATACCCAAAGGCCGACTAGGTGTTTTGTAAGCTCCCCTACCAGGAAATCCAGCAGCCTACTTATTTATTTTCTTCTTTCTTCTCTAGTTCCCTTTTTCCCCTCAACTTAGCCCTGTTAGGGATCTGCCTCGGTGGAGCTACTGGTGCACTACCGCATTTATCCACTAGGTGGTGCCCCCCCCCATTATCCTCAATTTCTTACATTTTGTTGTTTCTCATCGCTGTAATTTTTTATACAAGCTCTACCTTCCCTTTACTTTTCTATCGATACTTGACTTTAAACATTGTAGCTCACTCCATTCTGCTAAATCCCCTGTCCCCAGTACTTACCTTTCAGCACTTCAACAGTCCACTGATAGGTTTCCTGCTCTCATCCAGCCTTCCTGGCTCTGCTCACTCCGCTCCCCTACCGTGCCCCCAAATCTCACCCGCCCCCAGTACATCGATATTTATCTCCCCCTTTCTCTCCCTCCCCTCTCTTCCAACCAATCCAATCTCTCCTAAACCCTCCCCTTCCTCTCTGTAACCACTCACCCTAATATTTTACAAACTCACCTTCACCTCTACTTACTTTCCTACCACTACCATCATGCTATCCCTTCCTCTCAAAATCCTTCAACTGTCTTCCTTCTCCTTCTAACCTCCCTATACCACATTCACTTCCTACACTCGTACCACTTACTCCCTCCTCCTCTTATTCCCCAACACCACCCTGTCTCTCATTACTACAACATATCCACTTCATTAATTCCTTCCTTCCCTTACTCTTCATTAATTCCTTCCTTCCCATTACTCCTCATGAAAATTAAGCTTTTTCTTATGTCAGATGCAAACCTTAAATGTAAACCACATTTTTACCAGCCACCTCCATCTACAAATAAAACTAAAAAGAACCTTCCCCTTCCCACAATCATTCACTTAGCTGGAGACATTCATCCCAACCCAGGTCCTACCTTTCATCCCACAAACCCCCCCTAACAACTACAAGAAATCCTCTAACAAACAACTCAAATTCCTTACCATCAATGCCCAAAGCTTAAACAATAAACTATCCCTCTTCCATGCCTGGCTCAACCATAACTCCCTTGATATAGCAGCTATCACTGAAACCTGGTTAAAACCTCACATGAATGACTCTGAGTTCCTACCCCCAGGATTCCATTCTCTACGATGCGACCGACCTAATAAGAGGCGGTGGTGTTGCTCTAATCTACTCCGACCTCTTGTCCATTACTCCCTACCCAAACCCTATCCCACTGTTCAATAACACTGAACAAGTAATTGGCCTACTAAAATTGAACAACCATAAAATTATCTGCATCATCTGTCTCTATATTCCTCCAGGCAACAATACTAATACTCTAGAATACATCCTATCCTGGACTTCCTCTAATATTAATATAGAAACCTTCATTTTAGGTGATGTAAACATCGATTGGAGTAAAATCTCAAACCCAAATACCTCAATAACCATCAACCTATTTAATTTCTCCCAACTCATTAACTCCACAACCAGACCAAACAAAGCTAATCTTCCTGGCTCCATACTTGATTGGATTCTCGTATCTCATCCAAACAAAATAATAAAATCTGACACCTCTCCAGACGCTCTAGGAGACCACCTCCCTGCTTATGCCATACAAGCTACTCCCCCCACACACTCCCACCACTACATTCACACTCGAAACCTCTCTAACTTTAACCCTACCTCCTTCTCTGACTCACTTAAACTTATCAACTGGAACCCTTTAAGACTACTACCACTAGATGAAGCTGTCCACTATTTCAATTCAACATTTTTAACAGTCCTTAACTCTCTAGCCCCTCCTAGAACTATTAGACTTAAGGCAAAAACCTCCCCTTGGCTCACCAAAGATACAAAAAAGCTAATGCTCCTAAGAGATAAAACATGGAAAACCTACCATAAACTCAAACAACCCAAAACACTCCTTAAGTACAAGCAATTAAGAAACCTCACCAAGAAACAAATCATTAATGGTCAATTCACTCCTCAGACCTGGCACTAAAAACAACCCTTGTCCAGACACCAGCAAAACCAACCTCGAAATAGCCTCACTATTTAATTCCTTCTTCACCTCTTCCATTGCTGAACTGACTAAAACATTCCCTAACAATCACCTATCTCCCGCCACTATTCTATCTTCCTCAAACTGTTCTTACCCACCCTCTTTCAAACTAAAACCAGTATCTACTGACTAAATAAAGAAACTCCTTCATAAACTAAAGCCCTGCTCCAATGCCCCCGATAACATCCCATCTGCCTTCCTAAAAATTGCTTCGGACTCTATTGCTCTTCCCATCAGCATTCTAATCAATAGGTCTTTACTTGAATCCTACGTACCCAAACTATGGCATACCGCTTTCATCCTACCTCTCCACAAAGGTGGCAAAAACTGTGCAGTCACAAATTTCCGCCCTATTGCCATTCTCTCCCCTATATCCAAACATCCTAGAAAAATGTATCCATTTACAACTTCTGCCATTCCCCACCCAACACCAACTTCTCTCTCCTACCCAACACGGCTTCCGCCCAGGACACAGTACTAACACTGCCCTTCTCTCCTTTTTGCACTCAGTCAACTCTGCTCGTGATTCTGGTAACATAGTATCTACTGTCCTCCTAGATCTATCAAAAGCTTTCGATACCATCTCTCTCACACACCTCCTAAGTCACCTATCAAATCTCAACCTTGGCTCAGAATCCCTTTCCTGGTTTTCCAGCTACCTTTCTAACAGATCCCAAGTGGTAAAATGGGGCCAAGCAACCTCTACTTTTCTTCCTACCCCTACTGAGTACCTCAAGGTTCTAAACTCGGCCCACTACTATTCAATATCTTCATAAATGACTTTCATAAGGCCATCCCCAACACAACTATTGTACAATATGTGGATGATTCAACATTAATCTGCTCCACCCAAAACCTAACAGACCTCCAAGCCCTTACCCAAAGTGCCTTCTCAACCACTGAAAACTGGATGCTACAAAATCACCTCTCCCTAAATGCCAATAAAACTAAGATTCTCCTTTTCTCTCCCTCAAGATCCTCCTCCTCTCTTGACAAAAAGTAATTCCAAATCTCCAGCCTCAATAACTCCCCTATCGAAATCGTACCCTCCTCCAAAGTTCTTGGTGTCACAATCGACGATCAACTAAAATTTAATTCCCATATCCAACTGAACATCAAAAAAATACACATAAAACTAGGTCTACTTTATAGAAACAACCACTTCCTCTCCCCTCACTCCAGAGCAACCCTCGCCTGTACCTTCCTCCTTCCTACTCTCCTATACGGTGCCCCCCTGCTCACTAATCTTTCATCCTCTCTTACCACCAAACTAGAGCTATGCTACAACAAAGTCGCTAGATTTGCCACTAACGCCAAATCCTCTTCTCATCAATGCTCCTCCCTTCACTCCCTAAACTGGCTTGAACTTCCCAATCAACTCAACCTCATCCAACTCATCACAGCCTTCAAACTACTTCTACACCCCTCTAAATGCCCTGCCCTTTCTAATATTCTGCACCCTTATACCCCCCTCAGACCACTTAGATCTTCTCAACACAACCTGATCACAGTTCAAAAACCCCAGCACCCTGCTGGAAAGCTTCTCTTATCCTTTACACTTGCTAAAAAATGGAATGCCCTGCCCTTGTCACTTAGGACATAGTCCAACCTAAATAATTCCATTTAGATGAGCTTTGAGATCCAGAGTCACCATCCAGTGATCCATTTTGAACTTGGGAATGTCCAGATATGTGTTGAGGATGTATGGAAATAAAACTTGTAACCTTGGTGTATGATATCCAATACCCATTTGTCCTAAGGTGCTGCCAGGCAAAAGTAGGTCATTGGGCCTGTTTACGAAAGGACTGGTTGTGCAGGTGAACTCCATGTTCTAGGTCTGAAGGAACTAGCAGGCCAATTTCTACTAAATTTTGAACTTGCAAAAATCTTTAACAGTCTGCATAGACAACAACACCTCAGACTGCAAAGGAGCATCCAAAATCCTTGTCTTAACATGGTCAGATAAATTCAAAGCATCAAAACCACACTGTAAAGAATGCTTACCCACCTGTTCAGAGACATGCACCAAATCTTGTAATTCTTTACACTCAATGCCTTCTGCCAGAGCATCCACCTTAGATTTCAATTGTGAAAGAAGAAAATTTTGATATTTCAACATATGAAACTGGCAAATCAAAGCCCTCATTGCTAAGGTAGAAGATGCCCATCTATCCAAAGCTCTGGCCTCTTTATCTAGAGGAACCGGATTCTTTACAACAGAGGCCTTGACACCCTTAGGTCCCTGACTAATAGTTTCTGGGTGACTCTTATAGAGATATTTATGAGCCTCAGGCACCCTGTAATACCTATGAGGCAGAGAATCAGGATTAAGTGAAGCCTCTGAAAATACATCCTGCACAACATCCAGAACAGGTCTATGTTGAGGTAAAACAAAAACTGAATCAGAGAAGTCCTGACCTTCCCACTTAAAATGTTCCCTCATAGAATGAAGAGTCTCTGAAAAAGAAAAATCCTCTGGAGGAGAAGCAGAAGGAGTGGAATCTTCTGCATCAGAATCAGAGTAAGGAGTGTACTCCTGCAAGTCTTCAAAACTTTCCAACTCTGGCTCTACCCTAGGCCTCTTATCAGGAGGGGCAAAGAACCTCTAATCAGAGTAATCAAATCTTCCTGAACTAGGACTGACACCAACAGAAGCTAAACCTGGCCTGCCTCTGGAAGAAGCCTTGGAAACAGAAGGAGAGGGTCCAGAAACCTGAGAAGCCCCTTCAGCCTGACCTGCCTCGTGAGAGGCCACATCTTCAAAATCAAAGTCTCCCAAACAAGGAATGCACAAAGAATGATAATTTCTGACATCCGGTAATACACTGAGGCAAGAAAAACAAAATATTGACTGCAGCAATGTGAGATGAAGAACATCTTCAAAACTCAGCTTCATTCCTACCTCTATCATAACAGAATCTGCAACTGCACTCTTCAGCCTACAAATCCTACACTTTCTACTCCATTTGCCCCTGACTAACCTCCTCCTATTCTTCTTCCTATTCACTTCTAAAAGTATTACGCTTAGTGAACTACATAGTAAAACAATATTCATCATGGGTTGCCTTTCTCCCTAAACAAAATTGAAACTACCTGATATTTGTAATTCAGACTGCCTATGACTATGAATGTTCTTTGTAATTATTTTTGTAATTTCAGAGTGCCTATGACTTTGCATGTTCATTAATATTCCCTATGTAACTACCTTATATTTGTAATTCTGAGTGCCTATGACTTTGCATGTTCATTGAAATTATTTTTGTATTTCACAGTTCCTAAAACTTTGCATGTACAGTGATATTACCTTTGTAATCAAAATATCTGAACTGTAATAATTCCTTGTTTTGGAGCTTTTCTCCCCGGGCCATCACTGAAAACGGGCTACCAACGCCCAGTGGACCTCCCCGGTAATCAAACTGAAATAAATAATAATAAATAAATAAAAGAAATGGCTTTAGTACTCCAAAAGGAAATGGTTTGCTAGCTAAACACAATTTCTTAGCAGGAAAATGGTCTGATTCAAAAACAAGTTACTGACACCTTCGGGCATAAAAGAATTGTTCCTTAAGAGATACTCTATCCCTGTGAAAAACTAGAAACGGAGGGACCTCCATAAAAGACAGCCAACAAGGCAGTCTTCCAGGTAGAAGTTAAAAGTAGAAGAAGCTGTTGGTTCAAAAGGTGGCAAAGTCAAATTTCAAGAATAAAATTAAAGGCCCCAAGGAGGAGGAATTGGTTTTCTTGGAGGCCTAATATGAAGGACACCTTTAAAAAAACTATAACTTCAAATCTAGAGGAAAGTGGTAGATACAAAGGCAGACACAGTAGAAATAGTCAACAAATGAGCTTTAACAGACAAGTATGACAGACCACAATGGAGCAATTCATGCAAATAAGAAAGAGCAGCAGCAACACTAACTGAAAGTGGGTCCTGTTTATGGTTATGACACCAAAAAAAAAAAATCTCTTCCATTTACTAACTAAATTTTCTAGTAGTGGGTTTATGGCCTCCTGCAAAACCCGAAGTATGGCCTCAGAAAACTGGTGTCGAAAAGGAATCAAAACCCTAACACTCAGAGTCTTCAAGAGTAGGGTCAGAAGATGAAGGTGAATGAGAGAGTCCCTCTCCTTTGGGAGGAGATCCATCCTGTGAGTTGAGGTAACTTGTCATGATCACCCCTGGCCAGGTGAAATAGAAGGGGAAATTAATGTTGTCTTGGCCAAAAGGAAGGAGTCATCAACAAGATTTTGGGCCTATCCCTCATGATCTTGTGTAGGGCCCTTGGCAACAGAATAAGAAGGGGATAAACACACAGGAACATCACTTTTCAAGGAAAAGACATGGCATCCACTTTCAAAGCCAGAGGACGATGCACTAGAACAGAACCTGAGAAGTTGTCTGCTCAGAGGGGAGGTACACAGATCTTGAGGACAACCTCACCAATAGGCAATGCCCAGGAAAACCTACCTGTGAAGCAGCAACTTGTGAGAATCTGTTCAGGACCTGCTCTGACCATTTGCCACCAGATTCTGCTCTGAGGGAATGAACTACCTGAAGAATCATATGCTGGCAGGTAGCAAAGTCCCAAGCTATTCGGGCCAGTCTGCAAAGATGGCAAGACTATGTGCACCCCTGTTATGTATAACAGGACAGTGGTATTGTCTATAAAAATACTGAAGGGACCTGGAGCCCACAAAGGATGCAAAGCCTGAAGGGCTAAAACCAGAGCTCTCATCGCATTGATATCATTTTACCTATTGAGGAGACCAAACCCTCCGGACCCTGATGTTGTTGGATGAAAACCCCCCAACACAGATCTAAGGCATCTGTTCACAGCTTCTGAGTGGGGGATGGAATGTGAAAAGGTAGACTTGGAAGAGTCCAGATGCAAAAGGTCACATCAACTCTAGACCTCAGATATTTGGGAACTTTCCTACTGAAAATGAGCCATCATTTTATCAATGTTGTCCTCAAAAGACAGCTCTTCTGTAGGGGAAATCAGGGGAGAGGGCATCATCATCACCTTCTGGTGCCAAAGGAAGAACAGAATGGAGCTGGGAAGAGTAAGCTAGGGAAACTTCCTCAGAATCCAGCTCTCCTCCTCATTAGAAAGCTCAGAAATCCTAAGTCTCTTGGGAGGAGCGGAAGAAAAAAGCAAAAGATGAAGGCACTGATGAACTTTGAGATCTAAGGCCATGAGGGCCTTAAAACAACCCAGAGTGAAATTCGGCTACTTTTTACGGGGGATCTTTGCAACAAGGACCATATACCTAGCCTTTTTCTTTTTCTTAAGATGAACCTCTGTCCTATCAAGCCTACCAAGTTCTGTACCCTTATCTAACATCAACAGGGGAACAAGGTAATTCACCCCTTACCAAAATCTGGGGAATCCACTATTCCTGAACTGTTGGGAAGCCTGTCCATGCACCCAAGGGGAGGTCAGATAAGTCTGTGTCATGGCCCTGGGTGGAAGGATGGAGACTCCTGAATATACCTAGGAGATAAACAACTGCAGGTCCTACTTAAAAAAGGCCAAGAGATGAGTGGGAGTGTTGAAATCAGAGAGATTTCAAGTACCATTGGATCTTCATATGTAATCTGGTATAACCCACCTACGGAATGGAGGTTGCCATGTACCCTAGGGTTCTGGGAATCTCTCTAGCTGAAGTTACTAAGGGGAGCAGGGACTGGAAGTAAATGATCAAAGAGAGAACTTTTGCCTGAGGGAGGAAGACTTTCACTGATAGGGTATTCAGTCTGCAATGCTTTACATTAATTAACATATATATATATATATATATATATATATATATATATATATATATATATATATATATATATAGGTACATTTTGACTTTTTATTTTTATTTTAGTTTATGTATTGTTTCTTATTTATGTAATCAATTAGATGGATAATGTTTGCTTTGTTTTAAACAACATATTCTAGTACATATTCTGTAAATATGGAGTTGTCTTAGGATTTTAACTAAGGTTTTTAGTATGATAATAATGTTAGTTTAAAGTAAGTTTATAATGAACAATATATATTTGGAAATTTAATGAAGACAGATTTGTATTGCTTAGTAGTCTTTTAAAAGTATAAGTGAAGAAGTTAAAATGAATTTTATTTATTAGTAAAATTTCGTCAATGGTTAATTCATTAATTATCACTAATTAGCTTCAATTTTAAGCTGTATAAAAGGCAAGTTAAAATTCTAGTGTGTATCTTGATAAAGCCCGGGAGGTCCTGGGTGAAAGCGCTTGATTTGAACTGGATTTATGCTTTGCTGACGAATCTGTGGATTTTATTGTTGGATTAAAAAAGTTTTTTTCATATTACTTTGATCTGAGGCCGTGACTTTTTGCTGTTTTACCTGTTTGGGTTATTGTGCTTGGATTCACTGGAGTTGTATTCAGTCTGCAACCCAGGAAGGCTATATTTTCAAAATGTCAGAGAAGAATTCTTAAGATTGATAGTGAATTCCAGTCTTTCCAGCAGAGATACACAGTAAAGTCAAGATGTAACAGTAGAGTTTCTTGGGAATGAGGTCTGAATTAGGTCATCCAGATTGGGGAAAATGTGGATCCCCCGGGTTCTGTCAATGGCCAGAGCTAGGCACTGTGAAGACTCGGTTCTAGACAATCCAAAGTAGCAAAGCAAAAAACTAAGAGCATGATGAACACAATGAAAATCTGTGGAATTTCCTGCAGGCAGGGTGTATAGGGATGTGCAGACATATCTCCTTCAGATTTAGGTTGATTAGGAAAGCCTGAGTAAGGAATAAGTAATTAAGGTCTTAAGAACATTTTAAAAAACAGATCTAAAAAGATGTTGCGGTATGACAAATCCAGAATGGGTCATCATGTTCCCTCTTTCCTGGATATCAGGAACAGTCGAGTAGAAAGCATTTCCCTGTTCCCTGGAGTAGTTTTATAGTCCCCTTGGACAGAAGGGCCTGAATCAAGACAGCAATGAGATGGGATGGAACCGATTTGTGTGTGTGTGTGTGGGGGGGGGGGGGGGGGGGCAGAAGAGAATTCTTTACAACATATTCTGTTACTATCTTGTATGATGGACAAAGCCTGTCTGTAGTGATGCAGTCCCAGGCTGGGATAGTCCAGTTGAGTCTTTTGGATAGAGGTACTTGTGGATCCAATCGGGCTGGGATAGAGGCAAAAAATAATCAGATAACATTTTTTCTGGAAAAATGACTTTTTCAAGCTTTGATTCTTGTTGTGGTTTCTCCTGATATCATTTCTTTGTTTGTTGCTACCCTTTTGAGGGGGCTTTTGTTCCCTACTGACAAAGCTAGTAAAGTTTGAAAGGATAATTTGTTTGGTATCTAGGGGCTGATATAAGACAAATCTGTTTGAAATCCTGCAAGGATTTGGAGTTCAGTAGCAGAATGGCCAAACAAAAGTTTCCTAAGAAGACAAAAGTCCACTAGCTTGACCTGGACATCTTCAGGGAGGAACAAAAGGTGAAGCAAAGCAAACCTGCAGATGACCAAATTGGATGCTGCAGCCCTGGAGGAAGTCATTGCAGCATCACAGCTGCATTTAATGGAATATCAGGCTACCTGGGTGGAACTGTTGAGTAGAGAGAGAGAGAGAAAGAGAGAGAGAGCCTTGGATTTTCATTCAGAATCTTCAAAATCAGCAAGAGTCTTATTCAGGCTGTACAGAAGAGATAGATACTTCGTCATCTGTGATTGGTAGCGTAAGGCATTAAATGCCAGGGTGGCATAGGTATTGATTTTTTTTTTTTTTGCCATACCTGCCCATGGCCCTACTGTCTGTATCAAATGGCAGTTAGCAAATGTGGAGGCAAAAACATCCAAAAAGACTTCCAGGACACACAACAGCTGACAGTTTATGGGCCCCTACTTCCATTAATTCATAGTACCCTTTCTACATATCTGGGACTTGTTTAGTGACCCAGTCAAAGTGTTCAATCATCATGATGATGGTTTCACCAAAGTAAATATCTTCAAGTGGGAAATAAGTTGAAAAAGAATAGTCATCAGAGGGTAGTTTTCCCAGAGAATGTATTTGGAAGGAATAAGCCAATCAGTCTTCATCTGAATCTGACTTCTCTGAAGGTGAATTGGATGAATATGAAGACATGTTTGCTCCTTTATTTCTTCTTCTTTGCTAGAACATCTGCTTTAACTAAGCGAGATGGCGAGGAATTTCTGCAGACCACAATAATGGCACTACAGACCTTTTCTGTAAACAATATCAAATGTATGCCCCCAAGTCTCTTGGAAATAAATCACTCTGGTTTCCCCTTTCTCTCCTGCAGCAATGGGAGTTTCAGTATCACTGGGCATGCGAGCAAGAGAAGCTATATTTGCCTCTGGCAGGGTTGCAGTAGTGGGAATCTCAGAAAAATTCTGACAGACTGTAGAATCCTACTGGATCTTGGCAGGGATGACCAAGTTGGACTACAGAAGTATCAGGTTTTAATTTTCTGTACTTCTTCCTGGGTACAAGCTCAATGTCTGAAGCAGAGGGTTCTACCATTTTGTTATAAGCAAGAAGCTTGAAACACTGGGTCTCCAAGTAGGTATTCTGGGACGCTAACCTGGTTCTAAGAGTTTTAGGGGTGAATGACTGACAGATCTTATAATTACAATAATCATACTCTGCCCCTAAACAAAACAAACACAGAGTATAGGTCTTTGTAGGGCATTTGCCTTCCACAGGTCACACTTCCCTCGCTTAGCTGACATGAGAAAATCTTTAGAAAAACAGAAGCAAAAAGAAGGCCTCCCCCCACAAAGGGGTACTTATCTGACCAAGCCTTGACAATGGTAGCAGCACAATGATGCAGAACTCAGGCGTTGGCAAAGCTTCTGTATTTGGACTGGTATTAAGATAGTCTAAGGATCTTGCACCAATATGTCTACTTATGTACTCCCACGACCTACAGTCATATGCTGGATGTACGTTGCATCAAGAAAGCTTTTGGCTTTGGTACACTAGCCAGATGTCAGATTACTCCTGGCAAGATAACTCACAAGTAATGGAAAAATGCACAGTGACCCAAGTAAGACATCTTCCTGATCCCTTACGAATATAAGCTATAAGCACTGGCTCCCATCTTCCTCGCCTGGTGTCTCCAAATGCCAATATTAGTCTCTGCTGGCTACATGGACGGAAAGAGGAAAAGCAATCTAGAAAACAAATGCCTTCAAGAATAAGAAGTGATATACAATAAAACAAATTATAAATACATGCATAACTCACTCTCTCTCTCTCTCTATATATATATATATTTATATATCTCTCTCTCTCTCGCTATATATATATATATATATATATATATATATATATATACACACACACACACACATAAATATATATATATATATATTTTTTTTTTTATTTCACACACACACAACCTATAACACTGGTAATTGCCTGCAAAGCGGCATGTTACGAAAATTCAAAAATAAAATAAATATAATTATAAACACAATGTTTAACACCTATTAGCTATACTACTTGTGGGATATTTACTGCAAACACAAAGAAAAAAACATGAAATGTTTTAATTGTATATCTGGGGTTCTCACATAAGCGAAACAGTAACTACAGGCAACATTAGTAACAAAAAAAAAAAGAGAGTCAGGAAGACAGGCATTAAGCAATCTCAAAACTTTTATCTTTAAAGTCTTCAAAGGAAATGGGAACCTCAACTTCCTGAAAAAAGTGAGTAAGAGAAGTTGAGTGATTATTGTATAAGCATCAGACTTGCAACGCAGAGGTGTGCACTAAAACTGAAGACAATCCACAAATATTTTTTTTTAAATTTAAAAAAAATCTTGCAACATTTAACAAATGTATCTGTGAGCTAATCTGAATGATGCAAATCTAATCACGATTTTAAACACAGGCGGAAAAGAATATTGACCATAGTGAATTCCCACAGAGAATGGTAATGAATGCTGTTGGCAACAAAACTGCATGGCAAGAGATCCCAGGTTTGTTAGGGTCATATACTGCAAGCTCATGGGTCTTTTCTGTCAAATGCATGTTTATGACCTAACCTACTATTACACTGTATTCACAACACCTTCTAATGTCACGCTTGCTTCTGTCTCTGCATGTACCTACTGAATGAGCAGTGACAGCATGTGACACATCCTTGCCAGTCTTATCGCTAACTTGTATCTTAAGTTTTCCAAGTACTCAGTTAATGTACAGTAAATAGCATGTACCGTGTCTGCACTGATCTTTTCTGTCCCATCATACAGTCAATACTTAAAGTGCTTAAAAATTAAACTTGTAAATAAAAATGTTTTTTACATCAATAAATGATATTCATAAGTCTTACAATATTATAAGCCTTCTTGAACAGATATGTCTTCAGAGCTCTCTCAAAACTGGCTGCTGGCACTGCTGAAACCAGAGAGGAGGTAAGTTCCGGAGTACAGAGTCGTGATAAGAACATGAATGCTTACCAGAAAGATCAAGACACCACTCTGAGAATCAGCAGCAATTCCTCAGCAACAAATACAGCATGAATGTAGGGAAGCAAAAGCTTAGTGGGAAAGAACAATGCAATGCACAGGGAACTACATTACAAGAAAACACCACCACTTTTGGCGAGTCATGATGCACAGAAAGCATTCAGCAGAGTGAGCAGAAATTTTATGACTAGGGCAACAGAAGCATTTGCATTCCCTGACAAAATAACAGGGTCATTAAAATGGATACATGAAGCGTGAGAGATGAGAAGTAAGGTGGCAAAGCTGCACTTTGACAAGCAATACCTGTAGAGAACAGTCTTTCTCCGCTGTTATTTTGCATCATCTTCAGAACTTTTAGCAAAGGAAATAAGAGACTTGGAAATTCAAGGATATAACTGGTGTGATAATCAAGAAAAGATAAAATTATTTCCAGCATATTTGCATTTGATAATATTTTGTACTTGAAAAATACATAAAAGAACATTTTGGTATTACAGAACATTCTGAGACGGTTTCAATTTTTGTTGGTGTATAAAAGTAAATAAAAATAAAAAAAGCTGTAGAGGCTAAGATGCATCCATACATGAAATTGCTCAGCAAAACCTATACTTATAGGGATACAACATGAAGTAATTTAGGATGATGGATTAAAAAGGATTATATTCTGAGAGTTAAAGACTTGTGTGGAAAAGTCTAAACAGAAAATATAAAAATTAAGAGACTGGAAATCCTTGACTATGGATAATACAGTACAAGCAGTGAATATGTTTTAGTCCCTTTAGTATTATATGCAGGTCAGGTAAATGTTTCTCAACTTCAAGAGAAGGTGTGGATGTCAATGTATAAACAGTTGAAGGAATTTATTTGGGAGAGGAAGTGGGCAAGAGTTAAATCAGAAGTGGATTCACCTATATAAATAGGTGGTTCAGGCTCGCCTGAATTGAAGGTGTACTTTAAAGATGTGTAGTTAAGGCTTCTATACATATACATACATCAAGCAGGTGGTTAGGGGTTTGGTATAATGGTTCAAGTGTCTGATTCACAGACATAAGGTACAGTATAGGATTCTCACCTTTGAGAGAGAAATTGGCTAGGCTTAGAATGGCCTATTAAGAAAAATAACCTAGTAACTGGCTATGAACTACAAACTGGCAAAGGATGATGAATAAATGTGGGGTGTTCAAGCGACAAACACAGAGAAGGGATTATGGATGCAAGTTCTTTGGTTAAAGGAGATTTTGCCAGCAGGGATGTCTCCACAGGGGTACAGAAAATAGGCAAGCCTGGGGATGGAATTTACTGGAGGAAACTAGCAATGGAACCAAGATATTATTAGGAGAAAATAACTCAAAATGGAAAGGTAGATTAGTAGAATGAGGATAAGCAGGAGTTTGAACTGCACTGATTGCTAGAGTACAGGCAAAACAAACAGGCAGGAAAGTAAGTGAAAGATCGATTCTAGTATAGATTTGTATCTTGAATAGATTATCTTGTTAAAAATGGATAATTAGTAGAGTATTTTAAATACTGCATGATAACTATAAGAATCAGAGGAGGTTATAAAAGACTGGTAAAAGAGAACAAAAATACAAATTAAAGTGGTTCAATGGAACTAAATCTGTACAGCTACCAACTATGCAATAAAGTCCAGAAGGTTCCAGATATTTGTATGGAAGTGTTTGCATAGGTATTCTTATGGCCAAAGTAAGCTTCAAAGTATTTTTCCTCAGGTAAATGTTGAAGGTGTGATGGAGGACAGAGAAAGAAAGAGAAGGGAAAAATCCAAGAGCATATGTTTGGGAATTTGACAAGTTGACAGATTTTCAAGACTTCCCGCAGAGTACCTTAATAGTAATTTTGGGAGAACAAAGGGTAGCGACTAAGGAAATTACTCTATTGACCTGGGATATAGGATATGAATTGCCTAAGCACTGCAACACCTTACTAAATTTAAAGCTATTGGTGGCCAGATAAGCAAATAAAAATCTAAACCAGCTACAATGGGCATACTGAACATTGAAAGGGCGATAAAAGAATTGCAGGTGGAACCTTTTGAAAAGAAAATGATCAAATTTCACAGCAGCAAATGGAATCTGTGGGAACCATACACGCTAAACAATTCTTAGGAGGACTGACATAATGAAAAGCAGGAAATGAACAATGTAAGTGCGGCATGAATGAAAATTGTTAAAGAGGGAATATAGACATACGTGGGAGGTTCAAATCAAAACTAATTTTTGAAACTGTTTTAGGACTATATCAGTTTTGTTAGTGATAGTTTTCATTTTTGCTGATGTATGGAAAATTCTCTTGAATGTTAACTAGCTTCAAGACTTTCTTCCCAGCCACACTGATGGAAGTGCCTTTTCAAATTTTTAAGTTATTCCTGTCACTGTGATGAATAAATCAAATTTCTGGATCCAAAGCAAGCATTTTTGCTAAGTTTCACTGAAGTAATAAGTGAAAATTTACCAAGTTTGGTCACTTGTAATCCTATCAGCTATATCTGTGTACCTTCAAATACAATCTCTCTTGCTCTTAAGTGCATGTATGTATGTGTGTGTATATATATATATATATATATATATATATATATATATATATATATATATATATATATATATATATATATAGTACATCTATGAACAAAAATATATATCTGTTTTACTTTGGAATATATACTTCTCTAGTTCTGCATACGGCCATTCATCACAGGTGCCTACTAAAATTCCGAACAACTTAAGTGCAATTCTTGGAACAGAGACCATCACTGCAAACACTGAGAAAATATATTAAAGTCCAAGGGTGTGGTATATCCCAGAGTAACCCCCTACTTGGAGGTAAAACAATCTCATAGATAAGTAGCATTGGTGCGAGGGTGGAGGAGGTGAACCCACCTCCTCCACAAAAATGCTTTCATTGCGTTACAGTTTCTATAATACTGGCAATGGTTAAGTCTTGTACTTCTGAAAAGGAGACACTTGTCAAAATGGTTAGTAAATAATATAATACACCTTACACAAGCTTCTTCAGGCTAAACTTCTAGAAGATGCACCAAATGACAAGTAGTTTCCTGTAGTTAAACAGCATTAAAAGTAATACCCGTGTATTACATAACAGATCCCAGGGGAAGTGTTTGCATTTCCCCACCATTTGAACTGATATAGGTCAAACACACTTGTATAGTTGTAAAAATAATAAAAAGTAGTTGGTTCCAAGACAGCACACCACCAGCTGTAAATTGAATATTTAATAAATACACACAGTATTTAGCGCGTTCAACTCAAAGTCGAGCACCATGTCTTCTGTGTTTTTAAAATACTACTATAACAAATACTTGCTGCAAAGTATAACACACACAAAGCACTTCAGTAAGAGGCTGACTAGTATCAGAATTTACTTCCATAATGTCCTTGGAATGCCAGTACAGAAGTGAATACCAGTATTAGTGATCACAGCTCCTAACACTTCGTATCCCAGGAAGCTGCCTCCTTCATCCCATACTATACTTCAGCCCTTCTAGTACTCTCTGTAGATAACATGCAAAGAAGAACAAGAAAAGTACAGTTGTGTACACTTAACATAAATGTAGATGTTTGAGTGTATTCACTGTTGCAGTCATTACATTTGGGTAATCTGCTGGCAGGTTGCCCTCAGTTGGCCTGAATTCCAAAGTCTTGGGTCCTGTGTAAGTTGCTGTCTTCTCTTCCATGACATCAGGTCATCAGGGGTATAAAACATGCAGCCGATGCCATTTTCTTTAGTTTTTCTTGCCCCAGATGTCATATATATATATATATATATATATATATATATATATATATATATATATATATATATATATATATACATATATATATATATACATATATATACATACATATACATGCATCAATATAAACTTTACTTTCATCTACAAGCAAATACACCACATAGGTTGTAGAAGATAGAGAAGGAAAGATCAACTCCAAAATGACTGGGGGATGGCGGGCGTGTAACCTGGACTGCAACAGTGAATACACTTGAACATCTACATTTAAGTGTACACAACTGTACTATGTTCTTCGTGTTTCACTGTTGCAGTCATTACATTTGGGTTGAATCTCAAAGCTATAGTTGGGAGGCTGGAGGTAAACAGCATTAGGTGCAGCTATAAGGCCCCGCAGAACTGCAGTGGCCAAGCCTGCCCTGGACTTAGACAGGCAAATGATAATGCTTTGTAAAGGTGTGAACAGAACTCCAAGTAGCAGCCTCTAGAATGTCTTTGGTTGGTACTCCTCTGAGAAAGGCTGCTGAAGTAGCTGCAGCTCTGGTGGAATGAGACCTAATGCCTTTGGGCACAGGTTTACCATGGTGTAAGTAGCAGAAACTGATGCAGTGGCTTATCCACTTTCAAAATGTCTGCTTTGAAATAGCCTTTCCTTCTGATCCTGCAGCATATGTCACTAGTAATTGCTCAGTTTTTCTTAGAGCTTTAGTCCTGCTCAAGTAGAATCTTAGCTGTCTGTGTACGTCCAAAGAATGCAAAATTCTCTCCCCCTTGTTCTGCAGATTTGAATAAAAGGTTGGCAGATGAATTGTTTGGTTAAGAGGCACACTGGAAACCACCTTAGGCATAAATGTAGGATTTGTCCTCCGAGACACCCTGTCTGGGTAAAATATGATAAAAGGCTCTACAGCCATGAGGGCCTGTAGCT
Organism: Protopterus annectens; assembly: GCF_019279795.1. NCBI lineage: Eukaryota > Metazoa > Chordata > Ceratodontiformes > Protopteridae > Protopterus > Protopterus annectens. Next base: position 1,794,976,100 of record NC_056728.1, on the reverse strand, counting down.
CTGAAACACTTCTTGCTGAAGTAATTGCTAGTAGCAGCGCTGTTTGCCATGATAAGAACTTCATATCAGCGGTAGCAGCTGGTTCAAATGGAGACAGGGTGAGTTTTTCCAATACATAACTGAGGTCCCATGTAGGTAATGGTGATCTTCTAGTCCTTAAATTTTTGGCTCCTCTAAGATACTGCTTTAGTAAAGGATGAGAAAAGATTGATGTCTCTGTACTGTAATGAGCCGAAATGGCAGAGACATGGATTTTAATTGAAGAGAAAGATAGGCCTCTGTCAAGCATCTCAGTTAAGTATTGTAATACCCGAGGAATATTTGGTTCTGCTGTATCAGTTCCTTGTGCTCAATTCCAAGCCCAGAATCTCTTCCATTTATCAGCATAAGATTTTCTAGTACTAGGCCTTCTGGCTTCCAAAATGACATCCATCACAGCTTTACTGAGAGGAGATGTTTGTATAACTACATGATTAGCCATGCTGCCAGGTTCAGTGACTGGAGTTGATTGTGCAGGATCCGATTGTTTTGCTGGGACAGTAGTTGAGGTCTTTGAGGTAAGGTCCAAGCTGGGTATTGAGACAAGTTCCTTAGGACTGGGTACCAGTATTGGTATGGCCATTCCGGGGCGATTAGTATCATCTTTGGTTTCTCTTGTCTGACTTTTAGGAGGACCTTGGGAAGAAGAGGCAGGGGAGGAAAGGCATAAACTGATAGGATAGGGCGTCCACTTTCCATGCTTGTCTGGGATAAATCCTTCTGCAGAATCTTTTCAATTGATAATTCTGAGGAGAGGCAAATAGATCTATGTCTGGGATCCCCCATTTCTCTGTTATCATGCTGAAGACTTGTGGATTTAGTTTCTACTCGTGATGGTCCATAAGGTTTCTCCTTAAATCGTCTGCCAGAGTATTCTGTTTTCCTGGCAGGAATTGAGCTTCAAGATGTATTTGTTTGGTCAAAGCTGTGTCCCAAAGTGCCATGGCTAATCTGCAAAGGGGGTATGAGTGTGTGCCCCCTTGCTTGTTTATACATCACATGGCCGTGGTGTTGTCCGTCTTCATCAGTTGTCCTGGATGAAGTAAGTCCTTGACGGCTGTTACGGCATTTTGAACAGTTAGCATCTCTTTCTGGCTGATATGTAGATGCATTTGTTTTGGGGTCCATATGTCCTGAATGCATCTTCCTGCCATGTGGCCCCCCCCAGGCATAATCTGATGTGTCTATTGTTAAGGTTTGGCTGGCAGGGGGTAGAGTGAAGGCCCTTCCCATGTTCTGGTGACATGCCTTTGCCCACCATAGAAACTCCTGCTGTAGGCAGGGTATGAGAGGAATCAGTGATTCCAGACTATGAGAATGTTGACTCCATAAACTTTTTAGGTACCATTGAAGTTTCCTCATATGTAGTCTTGCATATGGAATCAGTAGGATGCAGGATGCCATGAAGCCCAAAGCCTGCAGAATTTGTCTTGCAGATAACTGGGTTTTTGTTGCCAGTTTGAAGCAAGTAGTCAGTTGCCTTTGCTTGTCTGGCGTGAGGTAAGCCATCTGGGCAGTTGTATTCAAGCTTGCACCCAGGAATGTTATCTTTTGAGAGGGTACCAGTTGTGCTTTCTTTTAGTTTATTGTGTACCCTAGGCATGTTAGAAGCCTTTTCAGAAATGCCAGGTGTTGAAGAAGAATGTCCTTGCTCTCTGCTTGAATGAGACAGTCATCCAAGTAAGGATATATTTGTATACTTCTTTGTCTACAAAATGCAATTACTGGTGCCAGGCACTTTGTGAAGACCCTGGGCACAGTAGATAAGCCAAAGGGCAGTGCAGAGAATTGGTAATGCATTAAGCCAGCCTTGAATCTGAGGTATCTTCTTCACGACTGTCTTATTGGGACATGCAGGTATGTCTCTTTTAGGTCTAATGTCACCAGCCAAGCATTCTTGCCCAGCATGGGCAGAAGCAGCTGCAAAGTCAGCATTTTGAATTTTGGAATGTCCAGGTATGTGTTCAAAATTGATAAATCCAGTATTGGTCGCCAGGCCTTGTCCTTTCTGGGTACCAAGAACAGTCGAGTAAAAACCTTGTCCTTTTCCTGCTCTGGTACTGGCTGAGTGGCCCCCACATCCATGAGGGACGTAACTTGTTTCTGTGCCTCTGCCCATTGATTTTTGGGCAGATCTGACCAACCATATGCCATTGGCAGAGTGTGGAAATGGAATCTGTATCCCAGTGATACTATGTTTGGTACCCACTTGTCCTGGGTTATTAACTGCCAATTTTGAGCAAAAAGTGCTAATTTTCCCCCTAACGGCGCTGCCAAACGATAAGTGCTTGGTGTAGGCAGAGGGAAGTCATTGGGACTGTTTTCTGTAGGTTTGTGCTTTATCTCCTCCAGATTTGGAGGTAGTAGCGCCCCATTGCTTTGACCTGTATGAATCTTACGCCTGGTATCTGGAACCCTTTGGGCGTCTGGATTTTCTCCTTTGAGCTCTGTCTGACACAGGAAAGGACCAATTCTTTGTAGGCCAGTGTCTACTGAATCTTGGTGGCTGCACTTGAAAGAAGTCTTTAACAGTTTGCATAGACTTAGGTTTATCTTCCATTTTCTTTAAAACCTCTTCTGCCTTAATACCAAACAGAGTATCATGCTGTAAAGGTGCATCTAGCAATTTAGCTTTAACATGATCAGGCATGCCTCCTAATCACAGATCCAGTAACTGTGGCCCTGCAGGAGGCCTCTAAGGAGCAAAGTATGCTTTCCAACTTGTTCAGCTGCATGCAATAATTCCTGCAATACTTTATTTTCTGCACATTCAGAAATCAACATCATTTTCTGTTTCAGCAATCCCATAACATGTTGTTGATACTTAAGCATATGAAATTGACAGTTTAAGGCACTGATTGCCAAGGTTGCAGATGTATAGACCTTTTTTCCCCATCTGTCCAGTGCCCTTGAATCTCTGTCAGAGGGGGTAGGATTTTTTGCTGGTGAGGCCTTAACTCCCTTTGGAACCTGTGAAATAGTTTCAGGATCAGCAGCAGGGTTTTTAAATAAAAATTTATGAGAGTCAGGGACCCTGTAATATCTGTCAGGCTTACTGGGAGCCGGAGGTAAGAAGTCAGGGGTCAAGCTGGACTCCGAAAACACATCATCCACAATGTCTAAAACTGGGGGAATGGCTAAAGGCCTGTGCTGAGGGAGAAGGAGGAAATCCCTGAGGCTCTTTTTTGATTCTGAGAAATCTTGACTCTCCCAGTGAAAATGCTCCCTCAAAGTATGGTTTCCCCAAATGAATAATCCTCAGGAGGAGAAGCAGATGGTATAGACGCCTCTGCATCAGAATCCTCATAGGGAGGTATAGATAATTCCTGATCAGAAGAGGAATCAAAACAGACAGAAACCTGATCTGAAGATTCATAATCAGTGTCTTGCCTAGGCCTCTTACCTGGAGGGGGATGGGTACCCCTGATCAAGGTAAAAAGGTCTTCAGCCATCCCTTTGATCATCTGATTTTTAGGCATAGAGGCCTGCGCACGTGTCTCATGTGTCAGTTTTTTAGTTTTAGAAGTTGCTTTTGCAGCTGTCATTCGTTTGATAAACAAATGTTGAGGTCTGAATACATCCTCAGAAGCCAGTGTTTGCTCAGCAGCTCCGGACCCATCCGTGGGAGATGCATCTATCGGTCCAATACCTTGAGTATCTTGCGGCATGCCGGACTCCACACGGGTGTTGGTAAGAGGCCTACGACTCGAAGGTAGCGGGTATCAGGGGCTGCGAAAGCACCTCACTGAGTACCGGTGAACCGGCGACTGGCTTAGGAGAAGCTTCGTCGTCTGTTTTGGATCTCGACTGCCTTTCTCTGTCTTTTCTGTGTTTTTTATTTACTTCGGTAGTCGGATTGCTATCAGACGACATTTCTGGGTAGTTAAATCTGTTTCCAAAATACTTTGAGGCAAAAATATATAGACGCTTAATAGTGCGTTGGTTAAATCTAGCACAACACCGACAGCCAGGCACGTTGTCATCAGGGCCTAGGCAAGGAATACAGTATAAATGGAAATCCTTATGAAGTATTTGCTTCCCACAAGTAATACAATTAACTTTTTCTGACATCGGAATGAAGCAAGAAAAAATTTCCCCAATGGGGTATTTAGCTTTAGTGAAGACTTCGGTTCTGAAACTCAAACTCAAATATTTCAGTAGTCAGCCAACCGGCACTTGTGAAATGCTTCTGCTTCGGGCACCGCGTGGCAAGAAAGACTAAAGAAAATGGCGTTGGCTGCATGTTTTATACCCCTGACGTCATGGAAGAGAAGACAGCAACTGACGCAGGGCCCAAGACTTTGGAATTCAGGCCGACTGAGGGCAACCTGCCAGCAGATTACCCAAATGTAATGACTGCAACAGTGAAACACGAAGAAAGTACAGTTTTGTACCTACCATAAATGTAGATGTCCGATAGGTATGCATCTGCAGTCATCACATATGGGTTGTCCTGCCTCGGGCGGCCCTTCGGTCGGCCGGATTCCAAAGTCTGGGTCCGGCGTCGGCTGATGTCGCATTTTCCCCGACGTCAGAGTGCCTGGGGTATAAAAGCATCCGCCGACGCCATCTTCCTCAGTTTTTCTTGCCCCAGATGCCAGGTGCCCTCTAAGGAAGGCTAAATCTGGAGAGATGTATTAAAAATCCAAACATGCACAATAATATAACAACAAATACACCATAATAGATCCCCCCAGCTAGCTATTTGAGGGGTAAGTACCCAAGAAATACCACAGAGGGGAAGGAGGGAGGGTAAACCTGACTGCAGATGCATACCTATCGGACATCTACATTTATGGTAGGTACAAAACTGTACTATGTCCTTCAAGGATGCATCTGCAGTCATCACATATGGGTAGAATACCATAGCCAATCTGGGGGAGGAGGAACTATGTAAAGGATGGTGTAGCTAAAATGCCCTGCAGGACTGCCGTAGCAAAGCCTGCTCTGGATCTGGAATATAAAGGTAAATTGTAATGCTTGGCAAATGTATGCATGGAGCTCCATGTAGCAGCTTCTAAAATGTCCTTGGTAGCCACCCCTCTTAAGAAGGCTGTGGAGGTGGCTGTGGCTCTCGTGGAATGAGGTCTAATGTTAGCTGGCACAGTTTTTCCATGAAAGGAACAACAAAAACGAATGCAATTCCCTATCCATTTTGAAACTGTCTGTTTGGAAATTGCTTTTCCTTGTGTACCAGCAGCATATGCTACCAACAGCTGGTCAGTTTTTCTGTAACCTTTAGTTCTGTCCAAGTAGTAGCGCAACTGTCTGTGTATGTCCAGAGTGTGCAGAAGTTTCTCCCCTTTGTTTTGTGGATTTGGAAAGAAGGTAGGTAAATGAATAGCTTGATTTAATGAAACCCTGGATACCACCTTTGGCATAAATGTAGGATTGGTTCTCAGTGAAACTCTGTCCTGATGAAAAATAAGAAAAGGCTGTACTGCCATAAGGGCCTGTAACTCAGATACTCTTCTTGCTGAGGTTATGGCCAGAAGGAAAGCAGTCTTCCAAGACAGGAACTGCAGTTCTGCAGATGTTGCTGGTTCAAAGGGAGGCAGTGTTAGTTTTTCCAACACGAAGTTAAGGTCCCAAGTAGGTAGAGGTGGTTTCCTTGGAGGATTGATGTTTTTGATTCCTCTTAGAAACTGTCTTAGGAGAGGATGAGAGAAGACAGGCGGATCAGTATTGTACTCTGCTGAAATTGCTGAAGCATGAATTTTAATGGAAGAGTAAGACAGACCATTGTGGAACATTTCTGCCAAGTATTCCAGGATATGTGCCATGTTCATCACTGTCGTATCTAGGCCCTTTGTGGTGTTCCAAATGTGAAATCTTTTCCATTTCGCTGAATATGCCTTTCTTGTGGAAGGCCGGCGAGCTTCCATAATGATATCTTTTACTCTCTGGGATAGCTTGTCCTGAGGAGTAGTCAAGGTATTTTCCAGGCCGTTAGTTGTAAGGTTTTCAGGTTGGGATGCAGAGTTTTGTAATTGTGCTGTGTCAGTAGAAGTGGCCATAGAGGAAGAGGCCATGGTTTTGTACGTGACATGCTCTTTAACAGTGGGTACCAGTGCTGTCTTGGCCAGTCCGGAGCTATCAGAATCACCTTTGGCTGCGCTGTCCTGATCTTCAGTAAAACCTTGGTCATTAATGGGAGAGGTGGAAATGCATACACTGTTAGAGTTCTCCAGCTGAAAGAGAGGGCGTCCACTTTCCATGCTTGTGGGTGGTATGTCCTTGAGCAGAATTTCTTCAGTTGATGATTGTGGGGGGAGGCAAAAATATCCAAGTCCGGTCTCCCCCACGATTGTGTTATCTGTAGAAAAATGTCTGGGTGCAGCATCCATTCGTGTGCATCCATGATATTTCTGCTCAAGCTGTCCGCCAGTATATTGTCTTTCCCTGGTACAAACTGGGATTGTAGCTGTATATTGAGTTTTAAGGAAAGTTCCCATAGATTCATTGCCAGCCTGCAAAGAGGATAGGAATGGGTGCCTCCTTGCTTGTTTATGTACCACATAACCGTGGTGTTGTCTGTCCTTATTAACAGATGGTCCTGATGCAGAACGGGTTTGAAGGCTTCGACTGCACGTATCACTGCCAGCATTTCCTTTTGGTTTATGTGCATGCGTAGCTCTTTTTGTGACCATAGACCTTGAATGCATCTGCCCTCCATGTGTGCTCCCCATCCGTGGTCTGAAGTGTCTGTTGTAATGGTTTGGCTGGCTATTGGTTTGCTGAAAGGCAGACCGCTGTTTGACTGGCTTGCTTGAGCCCACCACAGAAATTCCTTTTGAAGGCATGGAATAAGTGGTATCAAAGTTTCCAGGCTGTGACTGTGCTGAGTCCATAAACTCCTTAGGTACCATTGTAGTTTCCTCATATGTAGTCTTGCTTGCGGAATCAGAAGTATGCAAGAAGCCATGTAACCCAGGGCTTGCAGGATTTTCCTTGCAGTCAGCTGGGTTTGTCTTGTCAGATTTTAGAAGTAATCTGGTAGTTGACTCTGTTTTTCTTCTGTGAGGAAGGCCATTTGGGTGGTTGTATCTAGATCTGCACCCAGAAAGGTTATTCTTTGGGACGGAACAAGTCTTGATTTGTGAAAGTTGACTGTGTATCCCAAGGCCTGAAGTAGGTGAATGGCATAATTCAAGTGTTTTATCAAAGTTTGTTGGCTGTCCGCTTGTATAAGGCAGTCGTCCAGATATGGGTATATTTGCATCCCCTGAAGTCTGCAATGTGCAATTACTGATGCCAGGCATTTCGTGAATACTCTGGGCACAGTAGATAAGCCAAAGGGCAATGCTGAGAATTGAAAATGCTCTGACCCTGCAAGAAATCTGAGGTGTCTTCTGCAACTTTGTCTGATAGGGACATGCAGGTATGCCTCCTTGAGGTCTAGAGTTACCAGCCAAGACCCCTTGCCCAGCATGGGAAGGAGCTGCTGTAGAGTCAGCATTTTGAACTTTGGTACAATGAGATAAGTGTTCAGTGTGCACAAGTCGAGGATAGGCCTCCATTGTTTTTCTTTTCTTGGAACAAGGAATAGTCTGGAATAAAATCCTTGGCCTTGTTCTGAGAGAGGGACTTTTTCTATAGCTTTCATTTGCATTAAGCTGGAAATTTGTTTCAAAGCCTCTGCCCTTTGATTCGGTGGCAGGTCTGGCTTGCCCTTTCTTTTTGGTAATGTGTGGAAATGAAACCTGTATCCTTTGTCTATTATTTGTAGTGTCCATTTGTCCCTTGTAATACTGTGCCAATTTTCTGAAAATAAAGAAAGCTTTCCACCCAAAGGTGCTTCCAATTGAGCCCTGGTTGGCGGTGTCAAAGTAAAGTCATTGAGCCAGTCCTTGTGCAGCAGTTGAAGGTCCTGCATTACCTCTCTGGTTGGAAGGCTGCCATTGACGTCCTCTGCAGGAGCCTCTAGCTTGCCCTCTACCTCTGGCACGCCTGTTCTTGCCTCTCTGAAACCTCTCTGTGTCTGGAAAGGACCAATTCTTGGAAGGCCAATTCCTGCTGAATCTTGGTGGTTGTACTTGGAGAAAATCTTTGACTGTTTGTACTGATTTTGCTTTTTCTTCAAATTTCTTTAGGACCTCCTGAGCCGTGGAGCCAAATAACTTTTGTTTTTCCAGTGGAGCATCCAGCAGCTTTGCTTTAACATGATCTGGCAGGGTTTGTTCCTTCAGCCAAGCATGCCTACGTATGACTGTGCCCATCATAGCCGACCTACATGAAGCTTCCAATGCATCATAACCACATTGCAAGAAATGGTTGCTAACCTGTTGAGAGTTATGTACCAGATCCTGAAGAGACTTACGGTCTAGGGGGTCAGGTGAAGACAGCTTTTTATGCAATTCATCTAACAAATACTCTTGGTACTGTATCATATGAAACTGACAATTTAATGCCCGCATAGAAAGAGTACCAGAAGTATACACTTTTTTGCCCCATCTCTCTAAAGCTCTGGACTCCCTTTCAGAGGGGAGAGGATTTTTAGCAGTGGCAGCTGCAACCTCTTTAGGGCCCTGGGAAATAGTTTCTGGATCTGCAGAGTGGGCCTTGTAAAGGTAAAGATGAGAGTCCGGGACCCTATAGTACCTATCAGGTTTGGCAGGAGCCGGAGGAAGAGAATCAGAGGTGGTGCTAGAGTCAGAGTACACATCATCAATTACATTTAAAACAGGAGGAATAGCTAAAGGCCTATGCTGAGGCAAATGTAAAAAGGTCCTTAATCTTTTCCTGGAATCAGAGAATTCCTGGCCCTGCCATTGGAAATGCTCTCTCATGGTGTGTAGTGTCTCCCCAAAGGAAAACTCTTCAGGAGGGGAGGCCGAGGGAATAGATTCCTCTGCATCAGAATCCTCATAGGCCAAAAAAGCCTCCTCCTGGTGGTCCGAGAGAGTAGAGCCATCAGAGGCCTCATCTGAGGAGTGGGGATCAGAGGGCTCAACCCTGGGCCTTTTGCCTGGAGGAAGTTGAGAGCCCCTGTCCGGATGAGGTTGAGAGCCCCTAATTAAGGAGATAAGATCCTCTGCTAAGCTTAGAATCTGTGAACCAGTAGAGGGTCCCTGAGGGATAACCTTGGGAGGCAAAGCTTTTGAAAGTTTAGCAGCTTTAGCCCTGGAGAATGCCTTAATGGACATGGATGCAGGAGGCCTGGCTGCACCACGTGCTGGTGTAGATTTGTCTACAGGAATGGTGTCGGAAGGTTCCAGGACACCAGGTTCTGTTGGCAATTCAATAACAGACTCGGCCGGGGCCTCCGGGACCGAGGTAGTCGGTTGAGCGGTTTCGGTAATTGGAAGTTCCAAGGACTCGGTTTCAGCCGAGACCGAGACACTCGCGGTAGGCCTGGCCGTGTGTGTCGGTCCTTGTCCTTCCGTTTCTTAACTAAATGAGAAGTCGGAGTCTCCGACGGCATCTTATACGAAAAACTAACCCCAAAAAATTCCTCTGCAAACTCCGCCCGACGTCTAAGAGTGCGTCGGTTGAAGGAACCAAAGGCTGAACACGCAGAGACGTTGTGGTTTGGGCCTAGGCAGGGGAGGCAGTAAGAGTGGAAATCCTTATGAGGTATTGGTTCCCCACAAGTCAAACAATTATTAACTTTATCTGACATCGGCTGAGGCAAGAAAGAGTCCCCAACGGGGTACTTAGCTTTTTGAAGTCTTCGGTAGCTGAATTACAGGAGCTGGCCGACCGGCACTTGCGAACTGTTTCTGCTTCGGGCACCACGCGGCAAGAAAGACTGAGGAGGATGGCGTCGGCGGATGCTTTTATACCCCAGGCGCTCTGACGTCGGGGAAAATGCGACATCAGCCGACGCCGTACCCAGACTTTGGAATCTGGCTGACCGAAGGGCTGTCCGAGGCAGGACAACCCATATGTGATGACTGCAGATGCATCCTTGAAGGACATCATCAGAGCTTACTACTGCTTAGACAGAATGCAACACGATTTTTTTTTCTTTTTTACTTTTTATTGAACTTATATAGTCCACATACAACTAGAGCATCACAATAACTTAAAATCTACTACATCAACAACTTTAAATGAAAACATTAAGGCATACAATTCATTTACACAAGCTGCTTATAAATATTATAAAGCATGTATTGCATAAAAATAATCAATTACAACCATAGCTAGTCATAAATCCCTCATAAAATCCTCCAAAGCTAGTTACAAAAACAAAATCGACACTGATTCTAAAGACAACCACAAAGCATTCTATACCAAAGTCAAAAATCTCAATGGCAACACTCAGATCTGCTCTGAGTTGTAGCACAATGGCACTAAATATACAGAACCAAATTATATTGCCAACATCCTGGCAGATAGGTTCAGTGCTAAGTTACCTCCCACCCCCTAAAGGGCCCACCTCTATACTGGAAGAATGCAAAGTTTCAGTAATTGAGGCTGCACAGGTAAAAAACACACTTTCTAAAGCCAAGAACACAGCATCCATGGGACCTGACAACATCTCAGGCTGCGTTCTATATGAACTACAGAATGAACTGGCACCCCCACCTAAGCACCATGTTCAATCATAGCCTCACCTCAGGCTTTGTGCCCACTGAATGGTGCACAGCGACAGTTATCCCACTCCACAAAGTGGGAGCCACCATGGACCCCAGGAACTACCACCCCATTAGCCTAACGAGCCTGGTCTGCAAGGCCATGGAACGTATCATCATGGAACTTATAAACAAAGACACTGGTAATCTCCAAACTCTGGACCCCACTCAGTTCGGGTTTGTAAAAGGCAGATCATGTCTCCTAAACCTGATGGACTTCTTTGAGTAGCAGACTCCAAATCTGACTTCAGACCAGTGACAAGTGGAGTACCACAGGGTTCAGTCCTGGGTCCTCTCCTGTTTGGTATCTACTTTTCTGAAGTACAGGCTAACACAGAAGGTCTTTGGCTAATGAAGTTCGCAGATGACTGCAAACTAGGAGCCATAATTGAAACTCCCAACGATGTGGATGTCCTACAAAAGGGCCTCACTGAGACAGATACCTGCTGTCAAAGCCATGGCCTCAAGCTCAATACCAAAAAGTGCACTGTCACCCCCTTTGGTAAAAACTCTGTACCCATGAGCTACCACATAGGTGGTAGTCTACTTAACACCGAAAGTGTGATGAGACCTTGGGACACAGGTGGACAGCAGTCTCTCCTTTGATAATCACCGCCACAGTAGTCAGGAAATCCTTCTACATGGCACACCATCACAAAAGGTTTCTCATCCAGGAAAAAAGAGGTCATTGTTCCCCTCTACTTGTCACTCAGACCTATTACAGAGTACAATGCCCCTTTTGGTATGTACCTCACAAGACATCTACAACAACTGGAAAGGCTGCAGAAAGACCTCACAAAGAGGATTACCGCCTCAAACAGATGCCCTACACAGATTCTCAAAAAACTCCAGCTTTACTCTGTCGCTTATCGTCTACTCAGAGGTGATCTCTGCCTAACATACAAAGCTATGTCAAACCCAGAGCTGTTGGAAATGCTCCACTTAAAGAAATCCCAATCCCTCTGAGCTACACGCTCTATGGACCTAAACCTTGTCTCCACAACAAACAGAACATGCTGGAGGGATAGATTCCTGCCCCAGAGACGTCCCATACTCTGGAACAAACTACCTATATATATCAAAGCTCCTTATTAGCACTCAAGAAAAATCTTGATGTTTGGATGGGAAATAGGAAATTCACCCCAGGGATCACCTCTGTGGCTCTGCTCGACAGGGACACAGGAAAATAATTTTCTTGAGTGTTGAAAGCCAGGGTAGCTTTTTGGCTAGGCTTCTATAGGCTCTAGGGCCGATAGCCTAGTACCTACCTATGAACCTATAAATGATCACAAAGTTTTATACCAATATTTTTACAGCAAAATGGAACTTATCCAGCAATTATAATCAACAGTAGCTTGTTTTCTTGTTTTAATAGTGCCAATTTCTTTATTATATACAACACTGGCAATATTCGAGTATTCCATAAAAGGAAGCGGTGATGTTCTGCTTAATTCTTTGCTATATAGTTCTCCTAATAGGCGACATACACCAAAAGGAGATGAAAGTGACAATTTGGTAAACATTTATGAACTGAAACATTATTATTAAATGCTCAGTCAGAATTAAATTGTATGACTCTTATACCTGACATAAGATTAAAATTTGGAGCAGAAACCTATAAAGGCTTAAAATTCTTAAAATGTTTTTGAACACTAGTTTAAATCTCAAGCAACTTCATTCTTTTTTAGATTTACAGTAATTTTTCACATATAACCGTTTTAATTCCTCACAAAACCAAATTCCAAGAAAAAAATTCCTAGAACAAGACAGCTTTTTTTTCTTTATGAAGACATTAAAATTAAATATCTATCCTTCTCCAAGAAATTAGGTCAATTTGTTTGATGAAAGAATTTCCAATGTGAACTGTGTATTTTAGTCTTGTAAGATTGCATTAAGCAACGCAAATTAGAAAGGTATGATTTACCCTAAGTTCTGATTGTTATCACAGAATCAAAGTAACCCAGTAAAGATGGATATTCTTTTTCTGATTCGGTCAATTTCAGTTGAAATCTACTGTCCAACACTTTAGACTAGTAACCAAATAATTTAAATCTATATCTTATTTACACTTAATATAATTAATGCTTCAAATAATAGTACCTTTCATGTAGTTACACAAACAAATATCAGATCCTTGTCAATATCAGATCCTTGCCTTTTAAATGCAATATGTTTTGATGTTAGATCCTTTTATAAAGCCAGATGAGAAGGGAACGCAAAAAAGAGAGAATCTGCATTTTCTAACAGATCATTAATATAGAACATTTTGAAAATATTTCCAAATTGTGTTACTACAGTTAGATCTAACAGGGTTAAAACTGCAATCAACTCTGGGTATTTGTCATCCTTAACACTTTTAATTTGCTGTTTTACTTACATTACTGAAACTGGTCACCAGATTTTTGATATGTTTATTAGAGATTCTGTACATTAACTTATGTAATGAAATCCAATTGTGATTTTACTGTATCTTATTAATATTGTAATATTAAAAAAAACAATGCATTCAGTTATCAATAAACTTCTCATTCCTTCATGGAGAACCTATACTTTATATGTGACTTTTTTATATAACCAGTCTGTGCAACCCTTTTGGAGTAAATAAAGTGTTTTACTTTTTCTCATTCAATTGCAACTTTATGATTTAATATATTTTGGTACTCTCGATTCAGAGTTTTAATCATATTAATATATCCTTTCTTACTTGTTTGGACTTTTAGTCTGGCTTTCTTTAGGTTGCCTTGTTGTCGTTGTTGTATCTTTTGGCTTTCCCCGATTAGGGGTCGCCACAGCGGAACTCCGGTCTGCTAATGATTAGCAGTAGATTTTTACGTACAGAGTTGCCAGCCCTGACGCACAACCTTCAACGAAGGTACGCCCATTCACGCACGTCTCCACACAGAAGACGCTTTAGCTAAGAATCGAGCAGGACGTCTTACTGTGAGGCGACAACGCTACCGCAGCACCACCACCGCAGTTTTAGGTTGCCTTGTATTCTGAGGAATTTTCTATCCCAATCCTTTACTATATCAAAACGTTTTCAATAAATACCATAGCATTATAAAGCTAACTTCTCTGTTATCTAGATCCATACTGCACTGCATTTCTTTCATCAACAAACTTCAAAATTATCTAGGTTTGTTATATATGAAGGAATTCTATTGATAACAGTAGTCTTCCTACGAGTTATAATAAGAAGTTATGTACCTACCATAACGTTCCATGTTAGTTGTCTTCTCTCGCCTTCTTTCTTGCTGGATGGGTTTGGAGCCGATCCTCGGCTCCGACTCGGCACATGCTAAGCTCGAGAGCTAATTTTACCAGCTCGAGGCAACCCTATATCCCATGATGCAAGGCGTGACTACCCCAGATCTCATTTGGTAGCTATAGAAAAACCCTGCCAGTAACCTTCTTCCCAGAAAGGAAGAAGAGGAACTAAATGTGGAAATAAACCAAGTAAGGTAACCACTAGATACTAGTGACACTTCCTACTGGAGCCCATAGAAGGAATGGATCGTACCCAGAGAAGAGTACAACTTCAAGGTCTGTCCAGGCTAGGGGGAAGGAGGGAGGGATGCAAGAAAGAAGGCGAGAGAAGACAACTAACATGGAACGTTATGGTAGGTACATAACTTCTTAATGTTAAGTTGTCAAACTTGCCTTCATTCTTGCTGGATGGGACCGCGTCCCTAGCACCTCTATCCTGGGTGGCTCAATGGAACAGACTCTTGAGAACTGTGGAACCAAACCTAGCCCTGTCCCTGGAGGCCAAGTCCAGTTTGTAATGAGAGACAAAGGTGTGAGGAGTGGCCCAAGTGGCTGCCGCACAAATGGTGTCAATAGGAAGCCTATCCTGAAATGCTGTAGAAGTGGCTAGGCGTCTGGTAGAATGTGCTTTTGGTTTCGAGGGCAGCTGCTTGCCTCTAAGGAGATAAACATGAGTAATGGTAGAAGACAGCCATCTGGACAAGGTCACCTTGGAGACCGGAAGACCCTTTCTGTTTTCTGCATAAGAAAGAAACAGCTGATCAGATTTTCTGAATTGTTTAGTTCTGTCCAAGTAATATCTGAGTTGGTGATGGACATCCAAACAGTGAAGTTTCTGTTCCACTCTGTTAGAATAATTAGGGAAAAAAACTGGCAATTCAATAGATTGGTTAATATTCGTCTGGGAAGCAACCTTGGGCAAGAAAGATGGATTAGTTCTTAAAGATACTCTATCTTTGTGGAAAACCAAGTATGGGGGACGGACACAGAGAGCATGAAGTTCAGACACCCTCCTGGCTGAAGTAATAGCAAGCAGAAAAATTGTCTTCCAGGAAAGAAATTTCAATGAGCATGTAGCAGCCGGTTCAAAGGGGGGCAGAATCAAGGATGCCAGCATTAAATTCAGGTCCCATTGCGAAGGGGGATCTTTGATTGGGGGTTTCAGCAGAAAGATCCCTCTTCGAAAAGCTTTGCAAAGCTTATGAGACATTATGTTTTGATCCGCTAGGCCAACATGAAAATTTGAGATCGCTGCCAGCTGGACCTTAATCGTCGAGGAAGAAGAACCCGACTGAAAAATCTCAGCTAGGAATTCCAATACTGAATGCACTGGAGCAGTAAAGGGATCTATGTCCCTGGACTTTGCCCAGAAGGAAAAACGCTGCCATTTACTAGCATAAATCCTTCTGGTAGAGGACTTTAGAGAAGCTGCTATGACATCTCGCACGGGATTAGAAATCATAGGGAGCCTGGCTAAGGAAGGAAGTGGAGCAACCAAGCAGTGAGGTTGACAGAATGAATGGCCTGGTGCAGATGACCCGAATGGTGGGTCAGAAGATCTGGAATTGGATCCAGATGCCAAGGCTGAACCAAGAGATAACGATGTAGGGACGGAAACCAAATTTGTCGAGGCCAGTAAGGGGCAATGAGAATCAACTTGGCTCTCAAGACGGTAGCTTTCTGAATCACTTGAGGTATCAGCGGGAATGGAGGAAAAGCATAGAGAAGTGCCCGGGGCCAATCCTGGGTTAGAGCGTCTCTGGGGGGATGGCCTGGTAGTGGAAAGAGGGAGAAGAAGTCTGGGCATTTGTTGTTTTGGGGTGTAGCAAAAAGGTCGCAGCAAGGGACGCCCCACTTCTGAAATATCTCGTCCACTACTGACTGTGAGAGACCACTCGTGTGGCATGAGAATAGTTCTGCTCAATTTGTCCGCTAAAAGGTTGGATTTCCCGGGGATATGCGTTGCTATCAGAAACCGATGAGAGGAGATTGCCCATTGCCAACGTCTGAGCGCTTCTCGACACAGTGGATAGGACCTGGTCCCGCCCTGTTTGTTGATATACCAGACTACGAACATGTTGTCCGTCTGAACTGCAATAGTCCCTAAAGGGAGAAAGTCGCTGAGGGCTTGCAACGTTAAAAGCACTGCTCTCATCTCTAGGACATTTATGTGCAGATGGTATTCGATGGGTTGCCAAGTCCCATGGACCATCCTGCCCTGATAATGCCCCCCCCACCCGATCAGAGAGGCATCCGAAGTGACTGTGGCAACTGGGACTGGGGGAAACGAACAGTCGGCCCTGATGGAGTTACGGAGAGGACATCCACCAGGTTAGGTGACTCTTGCAAGATTGCGTCACCAAGATCTCGTGGCGCAAGGGAAGCTGCTGGAAGGACCACTGGGTGAACAACATCCACTGCAGAAGACGCATGTGGAAGCGAGCTAAAGAAAGCAGCACGATGGCCGCAGCCATAAGACCTAGCACCTTCAGGACAAATCTGGCCCTGATCTTTTTGCTGAGTAGTATGATCCGAACATACTTTTGGATGTCCAGAATTCTTTGGTTTGTGAGTCTTGCTGACATCCCGACAGTGTCTAATTCTGCGCCTATAAAGGTAATAGATTGGCAAGGAGACAATGAAGATTTTTCGAAGTTTATAGAGATCCCTAACTGGCTGCAGATGTGAAGAGTGTAGTCTCTGGCCTTGAGAAGTTGATGCCTGGTGGTGGCAGAGAGGAGCCAGTCGTCTAGATACGGAAACACCTGGAATCCTTGACGTCTCAGGTGAGCCGTGACCACTGCCATACATTTGGTAAAACACCCTGGGGGCTGTAGTGAGACCAAAGGGCAGGGCTCTGAATTGAAAATGAGTGGTCCCCAGCCGAAAGCGGAGAAACCTTCTGGAGCGCCTGTGAATTTTTATGTGATAGTACACATCCTGAAGGTCTATTGAGCACATCCAGTTGTCCTTGCCCAAAAAGGGTAGAATGGACTGCAGCGTGACCATCCGGAACCTTGCCTTCTTGACAAACTTGTTTAGTTTGCTGAGGTCTAAGATTGGTCTCCAATCTCCCGTCTTTTTGGGAACCAAAAAGAATCTTGAGTAGATTCCGGATCCTACTTGGTCTGCTGGCACTAGTTGGATGGCTCTTTTTGCCAGAAGCTTTGATACCTCCAGCTTTGCCAACTCCCTTAGACTGGGTGAAACGTCTGGAAGGGATTGATGAGGAACAGGATATCTTGCGAAAGGGATATTGTAACCCTCGGATATGATCGACTGTACCCATTTGTCTTGAGAAAGGGAACGCCAGGCTATTGGGTACAGCGACAATCTTCCCCCGACTGCCTCCAAGGGTGGACAGTCGGGCAACACCTCAGGGGTGCTGGAAGGGTTTATCAGAGAGAGGCTCTCTGCTACCCTGATTCTGCGGGCCCCCTCTGCCCCTAGGGCGGCGTCTATTGTTATTACCCCCTCTGTCTCTGGGGGTAAACTGAACACGTGTGTCGGGCGTGACTCCCTGAGATTTGCGGAACCACATTTTCCCTCCCTTCTGACCTTTGGGATAGGGTCTTGAAGGGGTGGAGAAATGGACTCCTACGGCAGAAAGTGTTTTGCCGTCTTGCTCACACCTGGTCAATGTGTCCTTCACCTGAGGTCCGAACAAAGCCAAACCATCGAAGGGAGTATTAGTGAAGGACGCCTTAAAGGGGTCTGCAAAATTACAAAGCCGCATCCAGGCCTGACGCCTAAGTGCCACTCCTGTGCCTGCGGCTCTGCTCGCCCCATTGGCTGCATAAGAAATGAGCCGCATGGAGGAGTTAGTTATGGAATTTAGGATTCCGAGCTGTGAGGCTATCTTTTCTTGAGCCCCAGCAGCTGACAGATCCTGGACTACCTCACCTAGTTCCTTGAGAATATCTCTCTGAAGCCGGGTAAAGTGACAGAGATAGTTCAGCGAGCGCATAGCGAAGGTCGCTGAGGAAAACATCCGCTTACCGTACCTATCCATGGTCCTAGAGTCCTTGTTAGGAGGATGGACAGGTACAGAAGGATCGGCAAGTTCCTTCTTGGTGGCAGCCGCCACCACCATGGCATCAACAGGGACACCCTTAGTGAGAAACTGTCTGTCCGGGGGAGCCGTGATGAATTTAGAAGGCCTCCTGGGGACTGGTTCCACAGAATCCGGGGCCACCCACGCCTTTCAAGCCATCACTTCCATGAGCAGGTCGAAAGGCGGAGACACCCAGGAGGTGGAGGGTCGAGATCCAAAAGCCTCCAGATATACCGACTCATCCTCGGAGGGGTTAATGGAAGGCCAGGTTCCCCATCTGCTTAACGAGTTCCAGGATGTCTGAAAAGGAGTCATCCTCAGAGAGGGACCGTGGGGAACCCTCTGACTCATCTAAGTCGGTATCTGATGTCGTAGACTCAGGGGAGTCTGTGTGCTTCCTCTTGCACGTCTTTACGCGGGGGTTCTCCCGAAGGATCAGGAGAAACCTCGGAAGAGGAAGTTCTTCCCAATGGGGAAACCTGGGGCGATGGATCTCTGGGTCCGGGAGCAAGAGAATGGGAAGAGACATCGACAGGCACCGAAGAGGGAGGAGCTAATGGGATTGACTGTTGACTCAGCTCCGGGGCTAGAATACTCCTCATCACCTCAAAGGCTCCCCTTCCAGGGAGGCCAGAAGACTCCCGCTCCAAAGAAACAGGAATCCCTGGTCCCACCGAAAGAGAAGGCTCCGAGGCTGATGTCGGTGCCGAGCTCACCAATGCCGAAGCTCCAAGAGGGAGAGCGGGGTCGGACAAGGGTCCGATGCCACTCGCCCCCTCGGAGCCGACAAGGGAGACCCGACGACTGGATCCCTCCAAGGAAGGTCTCATGGAGGAAATCGGAGTCGAAGACGACTGAGCCGACAGGGGAGGTATCGGCTCTGGCGCACCAATGGTCAACGTTCCTAGAAGCTCCGGCTCCGAACTCTGAAGGAGAGTCGGAGGAGGAATTTCAGGGGGATGAGGGATAGCGGTCGTCTGCTGAGACGGGCTATGGAGCATCTGGGCCAGTGCCTGTGACTTCAGCAGTCTACTTACCACCCTCTACAAGTCATGGTCTGACAGCCTGGAAGACCTTGAAGATCGGCTCCGATGGCTCTGCTCCGAAAGGAGAGGAGATCCCGGAGCAGAGCGAATCGACTCCAGGGAAGGAGACAGAGATCTCTTCTTGGAAGGAGCCATCGGAGCCGAAGACCCTTCGGTTCCAGCTGAAGCAGACAGCTGATCGGCACCAGACCTGGTCAAGGATACATCGGCTCCGGCCGGAGCCGACATCGGTGCAGGTGCAAGTGTATCGGAGCCAGCCGGCACCGATACCACCACCTCAGAGATAGAAAGATCGGCAACGGCCGGAGACGATCTTGACTCCGAAGGAGTCGGAGCCACCGCCGAAGGCTTAGGAACCACAGCCTGGGCTTTCCCGACCCAGTCTTGGTCGGGGAGCCCTCTGGCTTCAACAAGCCACGTAGGATTAATTTGTTCCTATGTTCCTGCAGGACTCTCTGGCTGAAGGAGTGACAAATAGCACAGGAGTCCTGCAGGTGTAGAGGCCCCAGGCAGTACACACAATAAGTGTGACCGTCTGTCAGAGACATTTTCTGACAGCACGAGTCACACTTCTTGAAGCCTGAGACCTTTACCTCTTTGGACATGGTATGCCCACCCAAAAAACACACACACAAACCAGTCACACAGTTAGTCAATAAAAAGGGAAAAAACTGAACACCACACCCACACTTCCTGACAGAAAAACAATGGAAGGGAGGCTTAAGGCCTGAGGGAGGAAAAAAAAAAAACTATCCCTATACAAAAGAGAAAAGGTACATAGGGTAAGATAGGAAGGTATTAGTTAATTCTAACTATTAAGGGAAAGAAATGGGAAAAATGAAAATTTTTCTGACTGACTTTAGTATAATAATACTAAGACTTTACCTGAACTGGTAAAAGGAGACCTCTTCGCAAAGCGGCAAACGAGATCTGGGGTAGTCATGCCTTGCATCATGGGATATAGGGTTGCCTCGAGCTGGTAAAATTAGCTCTCGAGCTTAGCAAGTGCCGAGTCGGAGCCGAGGATCGGCTCCAAACCCATCCAGCAAGAATGAAGGCGAGTTTGATAACTTAACATTTAACGTTTAACGTTACAGCATTATGGTTAGACAAAAGACAAGGAATTAACTTAATCATCTCCAATACAAGGAGGTCAAATGATATGAGACAAATTCAACCTTTTCAGGACTAAGGTAAATGAAAAAGAATAATGAACATTTTAAAAATATAACAGTTAGCAAAAATCATTAATATCTTTTAGAGTCAATAGACCCATTGTTTTTTTGTTAAATGGGGGACTGTTTAGTTCAGCCTGGGGTTACAAACTGCCACAGTAACCATAATCATGAAATAGGCTAGAAATAAGAAAAATATATGTGCTAGTTTCACTTCAAGGAGTTACTTTTCAACATTTGTGTGAGTAATGAAAAGATTTATACTGGTTTACAATTATTTTGTTCATAACATATTTGATACTCAAGGGAAGCCTGAGTTTTCCTTCTGCTTCAAGATTAGACTGGGATAGAAGAGTGCACTAGGGAAAAGGTGGATAGAGGTTAACAGTACAGAGACAGATGAATAAGGTCTGGGGAAAGGGGGAATGAAATGAGTCACTGCAATTTTAATTCTAAGTAATGTTGCACATTCTAAGTCTCTTAGCTGAAATTCCTGAGTCTCGGTCTTCTGAGTGTCATCTTTACTTAACATGCTATTAAAGGCACCCCACAATAAGAATAACTTTCCTATTGGTAATTAGTATACCTAAATACTACAAACCTATTTTGTCCCAAATCCAGATAGCATGTACATATTAGCTAAATTTACAATTCTTTTTTTGATATTCCATTACCAAAGAAGATGGTATACCTTTGGAGTCAATAAAGGAGTATGTTTTAGTCAAAATTGCCAACCTCTTTCAGAGAATAACTTGTTCCTCTTTTAACTTTGAAAGAATAATTTCAATACTAAAGAATCAAGTCATCTACATCATCTTCTAAGACAGAGTGTTTCTTGCAAGACAATTATCTGCACCTTCTTTAATTTTATATATTTGTTCATACTTCCCTTTTTCTTACCATTGTTGAGATTACTGATAATAGATGAAATGCATTTCAAGACAGACAGCTATGCTATAAAATTCATATAATGAAATGTATCTACTCTATTATCTATGTAATGCTTTCCAATGTTGATGCCTACACTACATTCTTTACATTTTTTTAAGAACTAAAACACATGCTTATATTTGAAGGGTACTCAAAGACAGAAAAAAAATCATTCAGTCTAAAAATGTACTACCATCTACATCTTGCACAGAAACCTATCTTGGAGATTCAGAATAAACACCCTCAGAGCTGCAGCCAAAAGGGGTTGTTTACAAGATGCAGGAAACTGTAACTTAGAGATGTGTTAGTTGCAATGAGGAGCAATCTTATTGGCTAATTTAAATGTCTCTGAATTGCCCTTAACTACCACCAATGTAAATTAGCACTTTCTTGTGATAGTCAACATTGGCAGCTCGTGCATTGTTTTGGTGCAGGCATCCCTCCAGATTCACTCACACACACGTATACACATTCAGACACCAACATACATCTTATCTGTCCCAGAGTTGACAAAATGTCCCGCATAGCTTTTTTTTTACACCCTGAATGAATTATAAATTTGTGACACAGGCAAACGTACATTTATATACAAGTAATCAATCCATATCAACACGTTCACAAACATAAATCACATGTATAAAGTTACATAAATATTCAATTCCTGCCTTCTCTTAAACCTAATTCCTTCTCCGAAACATTTTCCCACATGGATTGTTCCAACAATTTCCATTGCTGTGTAATTTACTCCTACTCTTGTCTAAAGATCCCATTTCCTGTGCTTTAATCTTGGTTATAATATTCATTATACATAAAGTTGGTTTAAGATTTTGATTTCCATTTTTTTTTTTGCTTTTTTTGGCAGCCATCAGAATTCAACTTAACAAGGGCTTACAATGTCTAGGCAATTCAGATCCCGTATCCCAGCTCAAAAAATCATTTCCTTGGTTACACTCATTTGCTCACCCAGTATTCCTGACAGAGTACTCTGTGGGGAACTTTAACAGTCTGTCAACTCATCACATTTCCAAAGCATATGTTCCCAGTAACCTCTTTCTTCCCTATCACACTTCTAGCATTTACCATCTACCTGAGGAAAAATTCTTTGGAGCCTGCTTGGGGTATAAAAGTGTCTATGCAAACATTTCTAGGCAAAAGTCTTAAGTCATCTAGACTTTTTTTGCATTTTTGGGAGCCATACACATGTCCTCCCTTTATTTCTTTGTGAACTGCATATCTAATCTCTCTTCCCAATCTTTTCGGATCACTTCTGAATGGTTCTTATAGATATCATGCAGTATCTTATATGGCCTACTAATGATCCCTTTTTTAACAGCAGCTTCTGTTCTAGAGTCAACTAAAAACTCAAGTAGAGCAGGTCTTTCATTATGATTCCTCTATTCCTTTCTCTTTGCCTCTACTCCGATATCAATCCTGACAGTGAAAGCAATCACTAGGTCTGCTATCCAAATGTCTTCTATGTCTCTTCCCATTCTGTTATCTTTTCCTCTATAATTATTTGTTCTCATTATCTTGGTTCCTTTGCCATCTTCCTCCAGTAAATTCCAGACCCTTTTTGTCTACTCTCTGTACCTCTTACTACAGCCATCCCTACTGGCAAAATCTCCTTTCTCCATTCTCACATGGGCTTAGTTCTTAGTATAGTTTCTCCTAATTTAGGAATATAATATTCTATAAGACTGTTATTCTCCTTAAGGATCTGTATCCAAAATCCAATTCTTTCAAATGTCTTCAATTACCCCCTGCAACCATCATCCCTTTCCATTTTTGAATTGGAGCTTCCTGTCTGTGTTATGTATAAAATTTTAACTCTGTAGTTCTAAAATATCCTTTCAAATCGGGTAATGCTAAGCCACCTTGTTGTATCAGAAGGATCATCTTATCCCACTTGACTCTCGTCCTCTTCCCTTCCCAAATAAAATCCTTTAACTCTTTAATTACTATCCACAACTTCTCCTTTGGTTGATAAAAATATGGCTGACCTGTGTATAAAACTAAAGGGACTAAACATTTTTACTGTGTGCATTTTAATACCCATATCCACAGCAAGAGCTTCCAGTTTCTCAGTTTTTGTATTTTTTTCTGTTTAGTCTCTTCCCCATAGTCGGCCTTAGGCATAGGCCAACTAGGCGGCCGCCTAGGGTGCCCTCTAGCAGGGGTGCTTTTGCAGTATTTATTTGGGGTAGATAGACCAGGATGGGGGCACCGGGTGGTGTGGTGGGGGCACCATGGACCCCTTTTGCCTAGGGCACCCGTTGACCTAAGGCTGTTTCTGTTCTTCCCACATATCCTTCGCAGCCATAACTGAATCCTTTTTAATCCATACTCCTAAATACTTCATTTGTACCATGTTCCCAAACATATGGGTATTGCTGAACCAATTCATGTGTAGGTACATAGTCAACAGCTACAGCCTTTATTTTATTTTCATTAATTTTACTTAAAAAAAAAAAAAACAGAATATTCCACAACACTGAGACGTCCTTTTATGGTTCCATCAGGTACAAAATATCTTCAAATAAGGTAAAGTTTTTCTTAACACCATACCAATTATATCCTTGAATTTCTGAGTCCCTTATTTTCTTTGTTTTTGAGTTACATTTACAATCGCTGGCAAACAAGAAAGCGGACACCCTTGCCTGGTTCCTCTATTCAGATACAGCTTATAGAGAGGAAACCTCCCACTTTGATTTTTGCATCTGATCCCTCATATATACCTCTATGTAACCTCATTATTGCACCAGGAAATGTGAAAGCTTCCATTGCCCTACTGATAACATTCCAGCCTACTCTACTGAATGCTTTCTCTACATCAAGACCAATCAACAACAGCAGTATTTTCTTACATTCTGCTTCCTTTTGGATCATCATTGTTCTATTAATGTTGTCAAATATTTGTCTCCCCTTCACAAAATTACACTGGCCCATATCTATCAATTTTGGCATCATATTTGCCCTTCTTTCAGCCATTACAAACACTTAAAATTGAAACAGAGCTATATGAAGCTGGATCAGATGAGTTTTTACAGTCTTCAATACTATAGCCAACACAGCTTTCTTCCAGGATGTTGGTGCTTCCTCTCCTTTTAAATACTATTAAACAAAACCCTCCAGATCGTAATCACTTTTTCCCTCCTAGCTTCCCAACCTCCACCGGAATTCTATCTATTCCCGGAGACTTTCCTGTAGATTGGATATACATCACCATTTTTATTTCATCTCCTGCTATCTTAAATGTTAGTTGTCTTCCACAAATATTTCCATTTCTGCTTTTTCTTGATTTCCCCAGTTTTCTACTTTATACAAATTTTCATAAAATTTCAGAAATACATCTAATACCACTACAGGATCTCTGGCCATTTTTCTTGTTATAGGCTCCCAAAGTTTGACAACAAACCTTTCTACTTTCTGTAGCCTAAGTCATTCTACCAAACGTTTTTGCACTCAAGTTGCTTAATCGCAATCTTTATAAACTCATGCATATCATACGTTTTTCGTAGCACTCTGCAATGGATTGTCTTTATTTTGTATTACTTTGTCAGCCACTCTAAATAATTTTCTTAATCAGATCTCTTTATTTCTCCCCTATTTTTAAACTTTTTCATTTTATCCCACTCAGTAGCTATAACTTGAGTACTTTCTAGATTCCCTAGTAACACCTGGATAACTTTCATTACTCATTCTTTAAATTCTTCTCTTTTTAACGGGTAGGTGGAGAAACATCAGTGTTCAAATCTTTACTTCATTACCCTGCATTTTTATCTTAGTTAAGATTGGTGCACGATCTGAAATAGTTATTGGACATGTATCAAAGTTCTCAATTAAATGAGCGCATTCCTGTGAAATACAATTTACATCAAGTCAAGCCCAGTTACTGTACCTTGGCGAATATGTAAAGTCAGTTCCTACTACTGAATTAATGTCTTTCATACTAAATGTTTTCATAAATTTCTTCAGAAATCTGCCCTCTTTTGTTATATTTTCCCTTCTAGGCCCACAGACACATCCTCATTGTTGCAAATCAAATTCCAGTCCCCACCTATAAATAATATTCCCTGCTGAAAGCTGACTTTCTTCCAAAACTATTTTAAGCTCAAAAATAACAGTTTTAGGTAGAGTATAAATACATTCCAGTATAATCCTCATCCCTTGCCAGTAGCCCCATACTATGTCTTTTTATTTCCTCTATCACTACTGGAGCTCCTCTAGCAATTAATACCCAAGTACTGTTGATGGCTCTTATTTTTCTCTCTGCCCTTGTTCCTTCTCCTTAGTGTTTGTAATGTGCATTCGGATGCTAGACCTGTTGCTCTATTAACTTTATAAGTCATACCATGTAATACTTTAAATATTCTCCCTGGTATCATCTAGTATTCCTCCCAGCTTTGTCCCAAAGCCCCACCCCCATGGACACACCCTATCCCTCTCAACTGTCTCTCCCCGATTTCATAGAACACTCCTACTGTTGCCTTTAAAGGGTGCGCTGTCCCTCATTACTCAAGAACTGCTCCAGTCATTGAAAAATGCCCCCCCCCCAAAAAAAAAAAAACTTATTACATTAACCAATCTGTTACCATATTGACTTAATGCTGCTGAATTCTGTGTCAGGGTGCACAGTGCAAGACTCTCCTTCCTTTTACTTTATTTTATGCAAGACTTAAAATACCTTGAAATATCCTGCTGTCTAATGGTGACTTGATGGATTAATACATTGAGTGAGTTCTGAGAGTACAGGGTTTGATTAAGTGCCTTTAAGGTTATCCCAATCATTCCCCCTGCCCCATTCTTTTGTGCTGCAAAACTTTTCTTTTTAAAGTGGGTTTAAGGAAAGTGCAGTTGTGTAAAATCTTACCATAACAGTAGATGTCCATCTCTGTTATTTTAGAGATCCCCTGCCAAGGGTGGCCCGACATCTGGCCAGTATACCAAAGCCTTAGGTTGCTTTAAGGTACACCGTATGTCACATGAATGCTCCTCACGTAGTATAGAGCCTAAAGGTGACATCCGGACATACCATCCTAAGAACTGAGCACTTCAGTAGGAACACCAGTCCAAGGGAGAAGAGGTAATCAGTACATCCAGAAGACAACTGGACCGGGGAGGAAGGAGGGAGTGAATACTGCAACAGTGAAGAGGAGGAAATCTACCATTATGGTAAGATTTTACACAACTGTACTATGTCCTTTCATTTCACTGTTGCAGTATTCATAAACATTAGGAAGAGTACCAAAGCTCAAGAAGAAACTTGGGAAGAGGAAGGACCAGCAGAGCCTTCAAGGAAGCCATGAAGAATGGGCATAGCAAAACCAGCTCTAGCTCTGGAGATTCCATCCAACTTGTAGTGCTTGGTAAATATATGCACAAAAGTCCAGTTAGCTGCCTTAAGAATAGGGTTAGTATCCAAACACTTGAAAAAACGCACCAGAAGAAGCCACAGCTCTAGTAGAATGAGCCTTAACAAAATAAGAAAAACTTTTACCATGAAAGGAATAACAAAAGAAAATAGCTTTAGAGATCCAAGAAAAAATAAATAGACTGCTTCGACATAGCTAATCCTAAGGACCTTGGATGAAAGGAAAGGAAACAGAGCTGATCAGATTTGTAATAGTCTTATCCAAATAAAATCTGAGTTGTCCATGCCATCCAATGTATGCAGTACCTTCTCACTGGCAGATTGCCAAGAAGGGAAAAAAGTGGGCAAATGAACACACTGACTAAGGGACAACTTATTCACCACATTGGGCATAAAATGATTAGTATGAAAGGACACCTTGTCTTTATGAAACACCAAAATAGAAGTACAAGCTAAAGGGCTCGAAGCTCAGACACCCATCTGGCAGAAGGGCTAACAAAAGAACAGCCTTCCAAGAGCAATGTTGCAAGGAAGCTGAAGCAACAGGCTCAAAAGGAGCCCAAGTCAGTTCCTCCAAAACAAGATTAAGATCCCAGGGAGGAGGAAAAGTCTTCCTGGGAGGCCTAATATGGAGAACACCTTTAAAGAAAGAATCGTTTAGCTTCACATCTAGAAGCTAAAGGAGGAAATAAAGGCAGACAAGCAGAGACAGCTGATAAGCGGGCCTTAACAAAAGAATAAGCCAACCCAGCATTGAGCAATTCACACAGACAAGAGAAACAAAAGGAACAGCCACAGAAAACCGATCCAGGTTACGAGAAAGACACCAAACTAAAAACCTCTTCCATTTGGATAAGTACGATTTCCTTGTATTGGGATTCCTGGCCTCCTGAAGAACCCTAAGCATGTTCTCAGAAAAAAAGCTGTCTATGTGGAATCAAAATCCTATCATCCACAGTATCAGCTGAAGAGTGGACAGGTGGGGATAGATGACAGTTCCCTTATCTTGTGGGAGTAGATCCACCCTGTGAGGTAACTTGTGATGATTACCCTTGGCTAAATGCAGATGAAGAGGTAACCAATACTGTCTTGGCCAAAAGGGAGTTACTAACAAGAATTTGGGTGCATCCCGTTAGATTTTGAACAGGACATTTGGAATGAGGGGAAGCGGAGGGAAAGCATAAAGAAACACCCCCTTCCAAGAAAAAAGGATAGGGTGTCCACTTCCAAACCAGAGAACCTAGGACTTTGGCACAAAACAGAGGAAATTGGTTGTTCACAGGGGAGGCAAATAGGTCTATTTGAGGAGTATCCCACTAGTGGACAATGTCTTGAAACACATTCTTGGGAAGCATCCATTCATGGGATTGAGATAAGGTCATGCTGAAAGTATCTGCCTGAATGTTTTGACCTGAGGAAATATAAACTGCCTAAAGAGTCACTTGATACTGGACAGCACAATTCCACACCAGTAGTGCCAACTGGCAAAGATATCATTTCACCCTGTTTCTTTACATAAAACATCACTGTAGTAGTCTATAAATACCTTGAGAGGTCCTGGGGAGTAGAGAGAGGATGAAAAGCCCGAAGAGCCAAGACAAGAGCACTCATCTCTGACACTGATGTGCTCCTTCTGCTGAAGAGGTGATCACAGCCTCTGCACCTTTAGAGAGACAAAAGCTGCTCCCCATTCTACATTTGAAGCATCTGAACAGGTCCTGAGAGGGAAGATTGGGGTGAAAAGGGATCCCTGGATTTAGAGACAACTGCTGGATCCACCAGTGAAGTTCTTTCTTGAGACAAGTTAGAAGAGGCTCTACAAATTCTGGGGATGTGCATGTTGAAGCCATATTGACTAAAGAAACCACTGAAATTTCCTTATGTGGAGTTTGGCCAGAGGGAACACAGGGATGGTAGTTGCCGTGAACTTCACAGCTTTCAGAAACTCCCTGGCAGTAATGGAAGCCAGAGGAAGAAGGGTTTGGAAAAAGGAAATGAGTGTCAAGGCCATGGGAGGAGGCAGGGATGCCAACATACGCATAGTCTGAATTCTGCAACCCAGAAAAACATGATCCTGAGGAGGAGTCATAAAAGACTTTAAGTTCATTGTGAACCCCAGGCTCTGTAGAAGGGAAATGGCAAAATGAAGTCAGTGTGCAACAGGATCTCTGGAGAGGATGCCAAAAACAGGTCGTCCAAGTAAGGAAATACTTGAATCTCCTGAATCATAAAAAAAGCAGAGGAGCGAGGCATTTGGTGAATACGCTTGGGGCATTAGAAAGGGCAAAGCAGAGAACTGAAAATGCCACGAAGCAACAGAGAATCGTAAAAACTTCTTGAAAAGGAGATGGATCGAAATATGAAGATAAGCATTCTAGAGGTCTAAAGACACCATATAAGCCTGAGGACGCAAAAGAGGGGAACAAAGTCTGAAGGGACAGCATTCGAAAAGAGGGCACCTTCAGAAAGTGTAGATGAGAGGAGTCTAGAATTGGTCTCCAAGTACCCTCTTTTCCGGGTACTAGAAACATCCTGGGGTAATACCCCCTCCCCCTTTGGGATACAGGTACCTCTTGAATAGTACCCAGAGTCAATAGGTCCCAAAGCACCTCTGGGGAAAAAGGAATGTTGCTCCTCGGAAGGCATAGGAATACTAATAAAAGGGAGACTGGATTTCCATACCATGAAATACCCCTGCTGAATAATGGACAGGACCTAAAAATACTGAGTAATTCATAGCCAAACAGGAACAGAGAGACCGAGGCAGAGAGAAAGAGGAAAATTGCTGGGAAGAATATGATAGTCAGACAGCACTTGGTTTATCTGGAAATGGAGACTGAGGCACTGAAGTCTGTGTAGCCTTAGCAGGATGAGCCCACTCGCCATCATTTTTGCCCTTAGGAGGAGGGCGAGATTGCCTGCAAA
>NC_056728.1:1794932436-1794942436 GCF_019279795.1 Protopterus annectens | reverse complement strand
CAGCTTCTTTGTAAAAATTATAAGCAGTAAAACAGCATCTGAAATTGAAGATTTTTTACTCCAACAATTAAAAATGGAATTCTGACAATGTAAGAAAAAATATTAATTAGTGGCCAAAATATACACAGCTCCTCAGATATTACACTTCAAACCATGTACAACTACCAAAACACTCGCTGCTAATATGGAAGCAACAGACAAGGATACTGACCCCAAAACAGAACAGCAACAGAAGACAGTGATGACAGCAAAACAGCACCTTAAGGAATGACAAAAGTACAACAGACAAAAATAATTTCTCTAATGGAAGCAGCAACTGAAAAAAATGGGAGTCATTCTGTTAGGTGGTAGGGAAAGCAGGCATGGTTCTCTGAAGGTTATAACAGACATGTGCTGTCATTTGCAGTATTGTGCGCTAAATGAGGGTTTTGTTAGAATGTGCATTAAATACCTCAGAAGTGCAAATGCACTTCACATTCAAAGGATCAGAGACATTATGACTGCATGATGCAAAACAATGTGTTTGGTATATAATGTCAAGTCTCGCAAAAGTACTACTAATGGAAAAGGGAATGTGCAATGCTTAAATACCTACAGATGTAGTTTTGACAGTCACCTGCCCTTACTCCTCTGGCAATGGTGACCTTGGAGTTAGACTAAATATACAGGGGTTCTGGATTACAGTTCCAATATGTAAGATGTAGCAGCGCTCCTCTCTGTCTTTTGGAATTTCAGGCAGCTCAGAAAGTGACTTTCAACTCTGGTCTTGTATGTGCACAATGTGAGAAGTGAAATTTGAAAAGCAGTATATAACATTCATAATAATATAAATCTAAATGATCATCATCAAAGGATGTCTTACAGCGGATATAAAAAGTTTACACACCCCTGTTAAAATGCCAGGTTTTTGTGATATAAAAAAATGAAACCACAATAAATCATTTCAAAACGTTTTCCACCTTTATTGTGACCTATAACCTGTACAATTCAATTGAAAAACAAATCTGTTAGGGGAAAAAATATACAAAATAAAAAACGTACAATAAGCTGGTTGCATAAGTGTGCACACCCTTAAACTAATACTTTTGATTTAATTACTGCCTCATTTTTTTTTATCACAAAAACCTGGCATTTTAACAGGGGTGTGTAAACTTTTTATATAGCAAAATGCACTCAGTCAGGAGAAGGGAACAATAAAAGCAAGAACAAAAGAAAATAGCTGATACCTCTACAATGGTGTATTTGAAACATCTCAATGAATATAGGATGGTGTGTGTTTTTTTTTTTCCAAAATCTTTATTTTTTTATTCTACAAAATTTGACACACAAACACATTTGCCTAGAAGTTTAGTGATTACCCTTGAGAATATAAACACATATAGAATAGGCAATAACTTTTTTACGTAAAATATATAAAACTGCATAGACAAACTAGAATATTAATAATATATACACTATATACAATACAATGCCATAAGCCAAGTAAATGAGTACATAATCTAAATAACCACAGGGAAAAAAAAGAGGATTATAAAAGATAGTTAAATACGATAATATCTTATTTACTTTTAAACTTGACATGAATGTAAAACCACTACTCGTATAACACAAATAAAACCCCAGAAACATTAATCATTTGAAAAAAAAAAAAGACGTCCATTGAAATATTTATACTTGTAATTTATATTGTTAGAATACAATTTCTCCTAGTAATTAATGTAATAAGTGCATTTAGAAGGATCGAAGATAAACAATTTATGGGTTAGAATATAGTTAATAGCCATTTGTTTGAAACTGTCCCAAACGATTTTAGATCTGTCCATCCAACTCTGGATAATAAAGAGGTTAACCAATGAGTATAGTGTGATTAGCATGATTGTTTTGAGGTGACATGATTAGGATAATGGCTTTGAGGTGATGTGGATCCAAGCTCTCTGCTATGAAGCCAGAAAATTAGATAGAAATACCACAAGCACTAGCACTGTTGAGAAAGAGGAATACTGACCTGTCTATAGCCAGGTGATCTTAGTCTGATCAGCTCTTTTGGCACTTAACAGAATCTGCAAGGGAGGATGGAAGGGGCAGAGCTGCCTCACATAGTCATATACCTCAGAGGAGGAACGGCAATGTAAATGAGAGGATGAGGGGTGGGCATTAAGCTCACAAAGCACTTGGTGATGGCCTTCACTGCAACTGCATGGCAGCATGCATCCACACCGGGAAGGTGGTGTGGGCCTCTATGGTAACAGACCGAACATCAATCCACCTCCCGGGTGACACTAGAGCTATGAAAACCTCCTGAAGGCTATAATGCAGGTAAGGGCATAAAGAATCCTCATGGCTGCTTGAATGTATGAATCCTGTGACCCATGTAGCTCTGGCTGATATCCACTGCATGAGAGCAAATGGGTTCTAGTCAAGTAGGAGGATTCCTATGGGAAAAAAGCATGTAAGAAGGAAAAAAGATAACTCAGCTATACAAGAGGACACCAAACTAGGAGATGGAAAAAAAAAGTTAAAAGCTTCCAAACTTTTGTGAAATGCATTCAAACCTAGAGCCTTTGTAGATGACCTTCAAAACCGCAAGTAACAAAGTAAAATGCCATTTACATACATGATACAGTCGTACTGATCAACCATTGAGAAACTAACACCATTTGTGAAGGGAACCAATAAGGAGAAACAAATAGAGGAAAGAAAAAATGATGATAAAGTCAATGAATGAATGAAAAATAGCCAAACAGATGTGTTAATGCATAAAACTGAACACACATTTAAATGAATAAATATATACACGCACCACTATTAACATTCTTTAATACTATATCATGTTCAACTCATTGTTAAGATTTCAGGCTGCACAGTAAAGAGAAAAAATAAACAATGCCTCTTTCTTTAATAGCATTTGTGAAAAATCAGAATATAATTCTACTGTGAAACACTGAGGCAAAATGAAAACTTCAGCAACCCCAAAATCTTAACAACAAAGTTGACTAAAATATAACAAGATTGGGATAGTCACAGACATAATTCTAACATTTAATGTGCCCTGCAATTCATAATCCAAAGACTGTTTGTCCTGTACAGCATTTCTTGCATGGACAGTGAACGTCATACACTGGTATTAGAAAGTCAAAATGCAAGTTGACATTTAAAGTTAGAAAGTGTCAGAAGTCCAAAAACAAGAAACACAGTGATTTAAAGCTGGAGACGTATAGGAAGACATGCACAAAGGACACAGCACTTACCATGCAGGATCGGATTCTGGCCTGCTGGAGAGTTCCGTAACTGGGAGGCTGCTCACCCAGCAGCTTGCTGCTGTCTGTGCAGTATAAATAAATACAAAAAAAGGCAAGGTTATTTCTAGACACTATTACAACTACTATACTGCACTTTAAATATCAGATTACTGCTAATATCAGAGCTGAATCAAGAGACCTAAAATGTATGCTATGAATGTGTGTAAATAAGCAAAGGATTTATGATGGTATGGACAGAACATCTGCAGAGTCTGAATACTGGGAATGCTAAGAATAGTTAGCCTTTTTCATATCCCCGTATTGCATACCTCCTCTTCTGAGGAGATCAATAGATGTGAAAACTGGTAAAGGAACAAGTTAAAAAAAGGACATGACCCAACTTATTAATTGTATATTAGAAGACAAAAAACTAGTTTTAGTTCAAGTCTACTTATTAGTGAAAATGGGGCCCAAATTCATGCAGATGGCCCAGGAAACAAAGGCTAGATATTGGGGTGAACAAAACAGCCAATGGTCAACTTTTCTCCATCAGGAGCAGCATGTGGGTAATGGTTACAACTGGCACGAATGGAAGCTGGTGGTCCTTACAGAAATCATTAACTACTATGTAGGTTGAAAATGGACATCAACAGCCTGAGAATGAGCTTAACTAAAATCCAATGCAAATGGACTAGTCACAAATACATTTCTATTACATATAATATGTTCGAAAGCTTGCAATATAAACTGATACGTTGTCCATCCTATATGACATTTCTTTCAAAGACAATGAAATGCATACACAGGTATTAGAATGAGTTAAGTGCAGGCTGACATTTAAAGAAATAAGTATCAGAAGTCTTAACAGCAAATTAAGGGAAAAGACCACCAGTGGTGCACATGACCACAGCCATATAGCAGCATGAACTTTAGGATACAGCATGGTTGTAACTGATAAGAAAAATTAAATATAATGGTGCCTTTAGTGGCATGAGCACTGGAAGAGCTGGATAGGGACGACAGGTGATAGTGGCTGCTGCAGGCTTGCCCATTCTGGAGGGAGGAAGTTGAATCTGGCTCACTACTTGGATGACCTCTAAATGGGGACAAGGTATTTTACACATACACATCACCGGTCTGCTGAACGCATGCTATCTGCAAGCATACTGACTGTCACAAGTCACTGTGGGGAGTCATGCTTTCCCAAGCAGACAGTACAGTGGAGCTCGAGAGACATGCAGCAAGGAGGGGAGAGCTTCAAGTGAGGGCAAGTCCCCTGTAGGGCCTAAAAGCTTGCCTGCTCCTAGGTAACCAAATCTTATCATGGGAGGTACAAATAGGTTAATAAGTCACCCCAGTCTGGAAAAATAATTTTCACAGGACTTTTGTAAAGACATGGGCCATGTCCTCATGAGCAATCCACTTGGCAGAATGGTTTACCACCAGCAGCAAGGCTCCAGGGAGGATGGTTCCATACGAGGACATGAAGCCAAAGAAAGGGGAAGGAAGAGATAATAGTCTCATCTGATAATAAGGACATGATAATATCTTCAACTGATAATGGTACTATTTCTAAATATTGGTGGTTTTACCATCTTTAAACTATAGTTAGTTGAATAATAACCCCCACATTTGATAACTGAACTAAAACATTTTTACAAGAAAATATATTACATTTGAGATGAATGGCGTACAAGAGTTATGCCAACAAACCCCTTGTTTTTTCACTGAAACAGCACAGATCCTTCAAAAGGTACATTTGTTTCCAAGTTTGAGAAATTGTGCTAGTTCAGTTTTAAAGAATTATTGGGGGAAAATCATTCAAAGGATTTTACAATTTGATTTTTGAGAAGAAATTCTTAAAAAGGAAGAGAGTAATGACTGAATTCTGATAATTATGAAACAAGACAAAGGGGGTGGGGTAGTTATAAACAGTTCTGAAAACTCCAGTTACATACTGGAATTTTTAAACTAAGCAGACATTTTACTATCCCCTCTCCAGAAATGAAACAAATATTGTACAACATCAAATCAGTTTTAGAAAAAAAAAATGTATATTTAGAACTTAATTTGCCTCCTGCACTAAAATATTTTTTTACTTTTACACAGCTGTAATTGTGATTTCTGAAATACCTAAAACCCATAAAAATGCTTCAAATTCCCATTTGAGGTCTAGTGTTGCCTTTGCTGGGTCTAAGATGGAACCTTTGGCCATCTTTGCTAGCAAGAAGCTTAAGAAATTGTTTTGAACAAGTTGCAGGTGCTGAAGGATTAACTACATTTTTTTTAAATCTGTTGGTAGGTGTGTATTTTTGGAGAACTCTTTTGTTACAACTGATGTAATGGATTTATTTTTAGTTACTCTGTACTTTGGGATTGGAGTGATTTAATGAAGCAATATTAGGCTATCACACTTTGTCTCATCTGGATCTTTTCTTACTGATTAACTTAATGAAGCCTGTATTCAAAATCAATATATATTTTTTGAGGAAGAGTTCTTAAAGCAAGTTAAGGGTGTGGCAATGGGGGACTGCTTCAGCTCCCATAATTGCCAATATTATTTTAAGATATTGGGAGACCCATTAAAATTCTGCTGAAACTTTTTGGCCCAAGATTAAACATCACCAGAGATACTTTGATGATAACTTTATCATGTGGGTTGCACTAAACACATTATACAAGCTTTTTTGACATATTGATGATTCTGTGGATTTTTTGGATTTTATGCATCAAGTTAATAGCAAACATCAGTCTAATATCTATTGCAAGTCGTCTTTTCCAATCTATATCTTCATTATTTCAATAACCAGCCTTGTCTGCAGATCATCAATTTGTTAAAGGGTCATCTGGTAAGGTCATCTAGGTTGGTCACTGACCAGCATGTGTTTCGGTCAGCTAAACATTTTGAAATCTGTGTGACCAGCATGTGTTTCGGTCAGAGTTAAACATTTTGAAATCTGTGTTTCATAAAACAGGCTATCCACCTAGTCTGTTGGAAGCAGTGGTCTTCAAGGTTATTTTGTACAGTTTGGGACGACTTCAGCTGATTTTGAGAATGAATGTTACCTGTGATTTGGATGGACAGGCAGAGATGATGTACTTTTGTAGGGCTCAGTTATTCCATACCATTACAGATCCAAGAATATGAAAAAAATTATAACCAATAATTGGAACTCAGTTTTTAGTTCTGATGTTATAACCCGCAGGCTTTATGATGATTTTACATTTGCTTACAAGCTTGGCAAACTATTTAAACAGATCTATTTGAGGTTGGAAATAATAGCCCATCTAGTATCACTGCTGATGTACATAAAAAAGAAGTTCTGTACTCACCCATAACGTTTCATGCGAGTTGTTCCATCTCACCTTCATTCTTCACTGATGGGTTCGGAGCCGATCCTCGACTCCGACACAGCCGATTAGCAAAGCTCAAAGATTACCAGCAAGCCCCTTATCCCATGATGCATTGGTGGAATTACCTCGGATCTTGTTTGATGCGTGTACCATATCCTAGTAAGAGGACTAATCTCCCCAGACAGGAAGAAACCTTGAATAACCAGGATGAAGACAGTCTCCAGGTCAACCGACAGCCAGGTGGGGGAAGGAGGGAGGGACGTGAGAATGAAGACTAGATGGAACAACTCGCATGGAACGTTATGGTGAGTACATAACTTCTTTATGTGAAGTTGTTCAATCTCGCCGTTCATTCCTCACTGATGGGTAGAATCCCTAGTACCCTAAATACTGGGTGGCTCAAGGGAGCACATTTTTCAGGACCGTAGAACCAAAGGAAGCCCTGTCCCTGGAGGCCTTGTCCCTTTTGTAATGAGTGATAAAAGTGTGAGGGTTAGACCAAGCGGCTGCAGCACAGATATTATCAAGAGGTAACTTGGCTTGAAAGGCCGAAGAAGTAGAGACTGCTCTGGTTGAATGTGCCTTCACTTTATGCAAACAAAGATCTATTAGCAGATAAACGTAGGTGATACAATCTGAAAGCCACTTCGAAAGGGTTGTTTTAGCCACTGGTCTACCTTTTCTGTCTTCAGAGAATGAAACAAAAAGCTGGTCTGACTTTCTGATGTCTTTTGTTCTGTCCAGATATCATCTAAGCTGTCTGTGAACTTCAAGTTTGTGCAGCATGTATTCTAATTTGTTGGTTCATAGGTAGGTATTAGGCTATCGGCTCTAAGGCCTACACAAGCCCAGCCAAAAAGGTACCCTGGCTTTTGCCACCCAAGAAAATTATTTTCCTGTGCCACTGTTGAGTAGACCCACAGAAGTGATCCCCGGGGTGAATTTCCTATAGACCCACAGAAGTGATCCCGGGGTGAATTTCCTATTTCCCATCCAATCATCAAGATTTTTCTTGAAGACTACTAATGAGGAGCTTTGTTTGGTATAGATAGGTAGTTTATTCCATGGTATTGGAAGTTTCTGGGACAGGAATCTATCCCTCTGGCATGTTCTGTTTATTGTGGTGACAAGGTTTAGGTCCCTAGAGCGTGTAGCTTGGAGGGATTGGGACTTCTTTAAGTGGAGCATGTCCAACAGCTCTGGGTTTGACATAGCTTTGTATGGTAGGCAGAGATCACCTCTGAGTAGGCAATATGTGACGGAGTAAAGCTGGAGTTTTCTGAGACGGTATGGTTAGGGGAAAAAACGAGTAACTCAATAACTTGATTGATGTTTGTTTCAGAATATACTTTAGGCAAAAAGGAAGGGTTAGTCCTAAGGGATAATCTGTCAGGATGAAAAATCATATAGGGGGGCTTGATAGGTAACTGAAGCTCTGACACTCTGCGGGCAAAAGTAATGGCCACCAGAAAAATAGTTTTCCATGACAGAAACTTGAGCTCACAAGATGATGCTGGTTCGAAGGGAGAAAGAATAATACGGGAAAGCATGAAATTCAAGCTCCAGGGAGAATAAGGAGTCTTCACTGAAGGTCTCATGTGAAAGGTACCTTTGAGGAAAGCATTGGATAACTGGTGTTGCATAATATTCAGTCCATCAATACCTAGATGAAAATTAGATATAGTTGCTAACTGGACCCTAATGGTAGCAGCTGCTGCTCCTTTGTGAAAAATCTTGGTCAAGAATTCTAGTATGGATGACAATGGAGCTTGGTAAGGATCAAGGTTTTTGTTAGAAGCCCAAATGGAAAATCTTTTCTACTTACTACGATACAATTTTCTGGTGGAAGGTTTGTGGGAAGTCAACAAAATTTGATTACTGTCATCTGAAAGATTATGAAGCCTAACTATACGGGGAACTGGAGCAGCCAAGCAGTTAGCTTCAGTGACTGCAAGGAAGGATGGAGGTCCCCTGACGGGTGCGTCAGAAGGTCTGGAACTGGGTCCAGGGTCCATGGATCCTCCAAGAGAGGATGGTAAAGAAATGGAAACCAAATCTGCCGAGGCCAATGAGGGTCTATAAGAATGAAAGTCCTTCCCAGTGACTTCGCTTTCTGTAAAAATCTGGGTATCAGCGGAATTGGGGGAAATGCATAGAGGAGACCCGGGGGCCAATCGTGTACGAGTGCATCCCTCGGGGGTTCTCCTGGAGGGGGGATCAGGGCAAAGTAGCTTCTGCATTTGGTGTTGATGTGGCCTGCAAAAAGATCACAGCAAGGCTGGCTCCATTTGCAGAAAATCCTGTCCGCAATCTCCTGTTTTAGGGACCACTCGTGTGGCAACATAATTGTCCTGCTCAGCTTGTCCGCTAGCACGTTGGATCTCCCCGGGATGTGCATTAACAGAAAGCAATGGGATGACACAGTCCACTGCCAAGGGGCTACTCGGCAAAGAGGGTAAGACTTGGTCCCGCCCTGTTTGTTCAAATACCAGACCACTGACATGTTGTCTGTCTGTATGGCAATTGTCCCTAGAGAGAGAGTCCTAAAAGTACTGCTCTCATCTCTAGGCCATTGATATGCAAATGTGACTCCTGATCCGTCCATGTGCCTTGGGCAGTCTTTCCCTGAAAATGCAAGTTATAAAAGGGAAAGGAGAACACTTAACAGTCTAACTATCTAAGCAATAGACATATAAACATATACAAGAGAAATATGAAGAAAAACGTGCAAATATGTAGAAAACACCACAAAAAATCTCGAGCAACGCTGGAAACAAAGAGATCAGTGCCGCGGCAAACTAGATCAGAGGTAATTCCAGCAATGCATCATGGGATAAGGGGCATGGTCTCGCGCTACTGGTAATCTTTGAGCTTTGCTAATCGGCTCCAAACGCATCAGGGAAGAATGAACGGCGAGACTGAACAACTTCACATGGGATGTTTCACTATGGGGCATATTCCCAATGCAGGTTTATTTATCATTCCACAAATATTACCCACTCCATACACTAGAACAATGATCAGTAATGGGGATTTTAAATGTTAACATTAAATGAGCAGTTTGGATCACTTTTTGGCTCTCTTGCACTGCATTTTATGTAGGGAAAACTGAGCATACTTTGACAGCCAGAATATATAAGTAGGTCTACTCAAAAAGCAGAGATACCCGAAATCCTTATTCAGATATGCATAGGGCATATCAATTTTTAAATTTTATTTATTTATTTTTTATTGGAAAGAGTTCTCACTCTAGTTAGTGGGGAAATGGGAGACAAAGCTGGAATATACGGGAGCTCTACTAACAAAATTTATTAAATGCAGTGCATTCTCCAGGTTTGAATGATTCAGTTTCAGTAACCAGTGTTTTCAAACTTTGGGCAGCCAAACTATGATTTGTCAAGAGTAGG